>NC_134877.1:45598475-45633475 GCF_041734735.1 Babylonia areolata
AGTCCTACATCACAATGCAGAAGTAGACAATGACAAGTCATACATCACCATGCAGAAGTAGACAATGACAACAGTCCTACATCACCATGCAGAAGTAGACAATGACAACAGTCCTACATCATAATGCCGAAGTAGACAATCACAACAGTCATACATCACAATGCAGAAGTAGACAATGACAACAGTCCTACATCATAATGCCGAAGTAGACAATCACAACAGTCATACATCACAATGCAGAAGTAGACAATGACAACAGTCCTACATCATAATGCAGAAGTAGACAATGACAAGTCATACATCACAATGCAGAAGTAGACAATGACAACAGTCCTACATCATAATGCAGAAGTAGACAATGACACATCATACATCACCATGCAGAAGTAGACAATGACAACAGTCATACATCACAATGCAGAAGTAGACAATGACAACAGTCCTACATCACAATGCAGAAGTAGACAATGACAACAGTCCTACATCACCATGCAGAAGTAGACAATGACAAGTCATACATCACCATGCAGAAGTAGACAATGACAACAGTCCCACATCACCATGCAGAAGTAGACAATGACAACAGTCCCACATCACCATGCAGAAGTAGACAATGACAAGTCATACATCACCATGCAGAAGTAGACAATGACAACAGTCATACATCACCATGCAGAAGTAGACAATGACAACAGTCGTACATCATAATGCCGAAGTAGACAATCACAACAATCATACATCACCATGCAGAAGTAGACAATGACAACAGTCCCACATCACCATGCAGAAGTAGACAATGACAACAGTCCTACATCATAATGCCGAAGTAGACAATCACAACAGTTATACATCACAATGCGGAAGTAGACAATGACAACAGTCGTACATCGCAATGCACCAAATCCCATTGACAACAACAGCAATAGTCATGCATCAAAATTACCCATGACAACACCAACAGTCATACATCACAATTTAGCAATAACCAGTGACAACATCAGCAACAGCCATACATCCGAAGTCAGCTATACGAATGACAACACCAACAGTTATAGTCACAATTTAGCAAAGCACAATGACAACAGCAGCAACAGTCACAGTCACAATTCAGCAAAGCACAATGACAACAGCACCAACAGTCACAGTCACAATTCAGCAAAGCACAATGACAACTGCAGCAGCAGTCATAAATTACAAGTCAGCAATACCAATGACAACTACATCATCAATACTTACCAATTCTAATGAAAGAGCTCTAACAAATTGAAGAATGTAGCTTTGTAACTGCCGATATTCTGCCCAAGAACAGTGATGGTATCAACACAAACAAAAACAAACAAACAACAAGAACAATAACAACAACGACAAGAACATCAACAACACATACATCAACCCGAACAAAAACAGCGACAACAACACACAGAACGTGTTCATGGCCACATCTGTTGTGGCAACAACAGCAATACATTACAATGCAACAGTCAACTATTACAACTTAACTCGGCTGTAAGCATAGCATTCCTCCAAGACACTGTTGTGGGGAGAGACACGGGGGAGAAGAGAGAGAGAAAAATGGACTGACAGCACTGCAGGTGGGACGAGAAAACGATTTCCAGAGACCCAGGCTTTGACACACAACCCAAAGATCTGGAGGAATCCGTCCGTTGTGTGCCAAACCCTCGAGGTTTGTAAATGACAACAACAGCACAAGTCATACATGGAGATTGTCTTGTGTGTACAGCGCTCCAGTGACTCTTCACCGAGGTACGAAGAAGAAGAAGAAGGAAGAAAGAGGCGAGGAGGAGGAAAAGGACAAGAAGAAGAAGGAAGAGGAGGAGGAGAAAGAGGAGGAACCTGATGAACAGTCCTTTGTGACGCGCCAGTAACTCTTCTCAAGTCAGGGAGAAGAAGAAGACGGAGAGAGACAGACAGACAGAGACAGAGACAGAGAGAGGAGTATGAGACGGTAGCAGCGAACCCCTCCTTCATCCTCGCTCTTTCTCAGAAGAAATCTTTTGTTGCAAAAAAAAAAAAAAAAAAAAAAAAAAAAAAAAAAAAAAAACCTCACCGTTTGGTCTATGAACCAAACCTGGTTATATCTCAAGGCATAGCCAGTTTCACTTAAGTGGATGGAGGACAGTCGAGCTAAGTTTGTTCTCTTTATTTAAGCCCCCCCCCTCTCCCCCCCCACTCCACTCTCTCTCGAGGGGGTAAGGGGGTGGGGAGGGGGAGGTAGGTGCGTGAAAAGTGATGGCTGCGTCTTGCCGCTCGTCATCTGCGCGACTGTTGTAGCGCGTGAATGAATTTGTATTTGGTTGAATGCACACATGTGTTTGTGTGTGTGGGTGTGGGGGGTGGGTGTTAAACTGATCATACAAATTACACGTGTCCTCACTATTTATCTTTTCTTTCTCGTCCATTTGTCATTGTCACAGCCATTCTCTCTCTCTCTCTCTCTCTCTCTCTCTCTCTCTCTCTCTCTCTCTCTCTCCTCCTCCTCCTCCTCCTTCCTTATCTCTGTCCCCTCCCCAACCCCCGCCTCTCTTTCTCTCCCCGTGAAACGTTTTTTTCGTGTCTCCATTCATACGAGCTTTTTTTTTTTCTTTTTTTTTATCCAGTAAAGAATTAAGGTCAGCGTGGAAAATGCTTTGAAATACCAAAAGGAACACACACCAGTCAGCTAATACTGAAAGACAAACTTGTGGGGCCGTTTGAAAAAATTGTCAGTAACTGCTGCCAAAAATGCCGTTGCATATAGGAGTGATTCAGTCTCTTGTTCAATATCTATCTATCTATCTATTATTATTATTATTATAAAATTGTCAGTAACTGCTGCCAAAAATGCCGTTGCATATCGGAGTGGTTCAGTCTCTTGTTCAATATCTATTATTATTATTATTATTATTTTGTTTTGCTGTTTGTGCGTGGTACATGTAATTTTGCATTGCGTGTCTTAACCTTGTTAAGGCTTAATTGACATTAGAACTGATTCTGATTCTGATTCCATGCCTCATTATGGTGGGTACAGGGGACCAGAACAGCCGCCTTACAAAGACGGTTGCACTTCTTTCCCATGGCTTTGCTGTTTTCTGCTGGTTCGTGCACGTGCACCTGTGTCTGTGTCAGCCTGGCTCTGGGACGGGCAGTGTGTCTGTGGCTGTATGGAGCTGTGCACATCAAAAAGCCTGGATGAAAAATCAACCAGATTTGCACTGGAAATCAGCGCCGAAAAGACCAAACTGATGGTCAGCCACATTACCATCATCACTGCTAATACGTGGACTGAAGCTAGGAGTGTTGAACACTTCACGTGCCTAGGATCCATTATTAGCAATGAAGGTCGAAATCAGATATTCTTTCATTGGGTAGCAAAGACAACATCAGCACTGTAAGACTGAAACCTACATGGAAGAACAGCAACATCTCCAATAAAACATAAGATCAGACTTCTGCGTGCACTGGTTTGTTCCATCTTCCTGTATGCATGCAAGACATGGACCCTCCCAGCGGAAGTGGTAAGAACGATTAAAGCTATGAAAATGCGGTGTTATCGCAAGATACTTAACATCAAATACACTGATGATTAACATCAAATACACTGATGATTAACATCAAATACACTGATGATATCTGCAGTTAACATGTGCGCAAAACCGTCGAGCAGCACACTGGACCGTATGAAGATCTGCTGATAAAGTGTTTTTCATTGCCACGTTATTATAACAAGATTCAATGGCCTTGATGAAACAATCCTCCAAGGAACTGTTTCTGAGGGAGGTGGAGGGAAAGACAAAGAACCACAACCTTGGAATTAATAACATTGCAGAATGGACGGAAAACCCTTTGCAGAGACCAGGCTTTCACACACAACTGACAGACCCGGAGAAACCTAGTTAACATTCTTCTGATCGGCGCCCTAATGACTCTTCAGAGAAGAAGAGAGATAAAAAAAGATTTCAGGCAGGGTTGTTGTGACGCTTTTTCTTCTGTTGGAACTTTCCATCTTGACTCACTGCGCTAAACAATAGCACATCTCGATGCTATGCTGCACGTGCAGAGTTGATCCCCCCCACCCACCCACATGGCCCCACCTCCGTTGTATCGAATCGTTTCTCTTCGTTATCACATCGCTATACTCGAGATCAATTGTTCGCTGCCAACGCCACAGGCGGTCGTCTTGACTTAGGTTTGAATCTTCATTAAAAAAAAAATTATATTAAAAAAAAAGCAGAAAAGAAATATGCGTATTGTCAATATATCATACCCGAACGCCACTCACAGCCCTATTACAGCGTGGCTGACCAGCTCTGGGCAGTGCAGAGAGAACTTGTGAGGGCTTGTACAGCGTCGCTGGGCCTCCCCCAGGGTGACCATGTGTAAACAGCTAAGTTACGCGGCAAAACAACACGTACGGAAGATTTGATGGATGGCGCAAACACGTAACCTTTGCTCATCATTTCTGGTTCCGCAGCATGCAGACAATTGTTTCACAACACGTCCTTACTTCTCGGCAAAACCAAACAAGCGTCTCTCCTTGCTGCATGTCAAAATTGTTCATCAACCCCTTCGCCTAGATTTCCAGAACAAAATTCTAGTGACCCATGACAATTCTTTCTTGTTCCAAAGAAGGTAGTTTCTATGACGCTTCCAGCAAACATATTGTTCATTTCAGTTCCGTTCCTGAAGATCTGGTGCAAAACCACATTGTAAACTTACAAAATCAGCTTTTTCGACACTTCTAGCAACAGTTACGAGCACCCTAAACAAATTTCTCACTTTTGGAATCTCTACTGCTGCGTCCCGCTTCTCGCTTCCCTGCTTCAGAAGTCCAAAACCGCTGCTTTAAAACTGCCATGAAAGAAACCCAGTTCGGATCAAAACGACCTTAAAAAAAAAAAAAAAAAAAAAAAGGAAAAAGACCAATCTGGAATCGTTTTTGTTTAAGCTCCTCGAATGACTGATCCTTCATCAACCCTTCTCTCATCTGACTGGCCACAGTCTTCTCAGCGCTCATCAATCAGCCAAGCAAGCAGGAAGCAGCACAAAAACCGTTCTCTCCTGTATTTTGAACCAACTCCTTGTCTCTCCCTCTCCATCAAGGACAAAATTTCCATTCTCCTCCTCTAGGACCTCACGGCTGCCTTTGATACCATCGATTGGGGAATTCTCATTTCACATCGCCAAGACGACTTCGAAAAAAACAACAACAAAAAACCAAAAAAACCAAACAACAACAACAAAAACCAAAAAAACAACAACAACACACACACACACACAAAAAAACAACCAACAAGAAAACAAAACAAAAAACAACAACAAAACAACCAACCAAACAAACAAAAACAAAAAACCAGTGCTTTTGGCTGGTTTCACCCTTGTCTTTCAGAACGATGACAGACTTTAAAAAACAAAACAAAACGGAAACAATCCTTCCTAGACGTCTTTTAACAGGTATTGATGCACCTGGGGGTCTATGTTGGGCCCGGTAGTTTTCATCCTTTTCTAACACCACTTACACATCAACTCGCACTCTGTCTCAATAAATGTACGGACGTGATACTCAGATCAACCATTCTGTCTCCTTCAAACTACACCCATCTAATGTAGTCTCTCTGCAACAGTTGAGGGCGTCAAATAACCGTTCGAACTGGATAGGAGGCACTACGACTGCCTTCCTTCTGTAGTTTTTTCTTTCTGCTCCCTATCATTCTAGAAAATGCCATGTCATTCTTCCGATCACGTGCGCATCCTTGTCCTTTTCTTTGATCAGAATCGCTCAGTGCTTCAGCAGATCATTACAACACGTCAGGTCTTGCATCTTCAACTCAGACGCATCAGCTCCATTCATCACTTGATACCACCAACACATCACGCAGTGCATGATTTTAACACTGTAAGTTCTCGTTGCCGGCTGTCTAGAGAAGCTGCTTAACCTCCCTGACAAGTTAAAAACATTCTGCTGCTTAACTCATCTTTAGAACTCAAAGGTCTGAGCACTGTAACTCATCTTTAGAACTCAAAGGTCTGAGCACTGAGCAGCTGGACCCAAGGTATTGACACATGATTATAATGGTGAAGTGATGGATTCAGGCTCTCGATAAAGTGAACCACAGTCTTCTGGTGCACAAACTACATCGCTGTAGCATCAGTGGCGAAGAGAACCGCTGAACTGAGAGCTGCCCGCACGACTAAAGGGGAAAGACAGACGCAGATCCACACAAGTTTCATCCCATCCCAACGGCGCACACTCATTCCGACATTCTGACACATGTTGTAGGCTACTGGCATACGTTTTTTTTTTTACACGGTTGCTTGTCTACTACTCTTCCCGTTTCCTTGGTTTACTCTCTGCATGCAAACGCGAAAGAAAAGTAAAACAAACTGTGGTCGAGAAAATTAACAGCGACTAAGCCAGAGATCTTGAAAAGTAACCAAGATTACGTACAAGCCTGTTTAACGTTTAACACTGTAAAAATACCCCAACATCTCAAACTCGTAATTTCATTTTGAGGCACTAGACGAAGTACGACCATACATCTTTGATTTGAAGCCGGACCGGTGCTAACACAGACTTTACTTCACAGTTTGTACGTTCCAACAAACATTTATTTCCACCATCACTCACGCTTTTCCACCCCAAAGCCCCCTGTTCTACTTTCTAAATCCTTGCTCGAAAGCTCATCAACAATTCAAAGCTTTAACAACTCAGAAAATCGTAATTGTTTGAAAAAGAAGTAATAGTATACTCTCTCTCTCTCTCTCTCTCTCTCTCTCTCTCTCTCTCTCTCACAACACCATCATCATCGTCATCTTCATCACCATCATCTTCAATTTCGTAGACATATTTTAAAAGTGTTCAAAGCCACACACGCACAAAATACACAGAACGTCATACAGGCAAATAATAATGCATGATAGACAGTAGATAAGAAAACATTTGCGTACATCAAATGCACGTAAACAGGAAGTCAATTATGACATGGGAAAATCCACCTTTTTATGAAATTTCTATCTGACGGTAATATCCCTTTCTTGGGAAAAAAATCTTTCAGTGGCTAAACCCACTATTAAAGAAAACGTAGATGAAAAACAACAACAAACAAACAACACACACACACACACACACACACACACACACACACACACACACACACACACAGAGAGAGACAACAACAACAACAACAACAACAACAACAACAAAAAACCAAACAAAAAACCCCTACTTTTACGGGTAAACAAAAGTGCACTTTAATAGGTACTGAAAATCCACTGTAATGAAATCAACGTTGTTTGGCGCAGTCCACTTTTTCAAGCCAAACAAACCACAAACGCAAACAGGAGGAGGAAGAGTGGGGAGGGGATAAGCACCGGTAGCCTACATAGCAATGGGCATTATTCGTCTCTGGTGAACTTAGGCAGTCAGTCAACATTAACAATCTGAACAAACGTGCACCAAAAGAACCGTGCGGCAAATGCGGTATGCCGATTTCATTCTGCACGCATGATCAGTTCGACATTACCGGGAGAAACCCCTCGTGACGAAAGTTAATTGGCAAGCCAG
The DNA here is from genome assembly GCF_041734735.1 of Babylonia areolata. Classification (NCBI taxonomy): domain Eukaryota; kingdom Metazoa; phylum Mollusca; class Gastropoda; order Neogastropoda; family Buccinidae; genus Babylonia; species Babylonia areolata. The sequence continues at coordinate 45,606,037 of NC_134877.1, forward strand.
AAAGCCGGCCAGAACATCACATAATTGTCCCCGTTCCTAATAAACCACTCCATATGGCGATACAATTAGTTAGACCCCTTCAGAAAGGGGGTAGCAGCCTGCTCGTAACCCCCGTTAAGTTTTGCCCAGGGGGTTAAATCTGGCTGGTCCAGATTATCCCCGAGGTCTATGTAGACTAGCCTGGAATGACGTAGACTATACTTGCCTGGAATGACATAGACAAGTCTGGAATGACGTAGACTTGCCTGAAATGACGTAGACCAGCCTGGAATGACGTATACCAAACCACACCTGGAATGACGTAGAGACTAGATTAACCTGGACTAACCTGGAATGACGTAGACTAGACTAACCTTGAATGACGTATACTAGCCTGGAATGACGTGGACTAGACTAGCCTGGAATGACGTTGACTTGCCTGAAATGACGTAGACTAGCCTGGAATGACGTAGACTAAACTAACCTGGAATGACGTAGACAAGACTAAGCCTGGAATGAGGCAGACTAACCTGCAATGACGTAGACTAGACTAACCTGGAATGATGCAGGCTAGTCTGGAATAACGTTGACTAGCCTGGATCAACGTAGACCGGACTAGTCTGGAATGACGTAGACTAGTCCGGAATGACGTAGACCAGCCTGGAATGATGCAGGCTAGCCTGGAACAACGTTGATTAGCCTGGAATGATGTAGAATAGACTAGCCTGGAATGGCGTAGACTAGACTAGGCTGGGATGACATAGACTAGCCTGGAATAACGTATAGACCAGTCTGGAATGATGTAGACTAGCCCGGAATGACGTAGACTAACCTGGAATGACGTAGACTAGCCTGGAATGACACTTGGGGGTAAACTTCAGCCAGTAAGACTGACCACCACCACCCGCACCCCCTACATCCAGGTAATTTTTACCCCCCTCTCCTCCCGATCCCCTCCCCCCTCCGTCGTTACGGACATGGGGCTCATTTCAGGCTGGTTTGAAATGACCAAGGGGATTGTATTTAACTCGATTAGAATCAGAACAGACCATCAAAGCAGACATCATCCCGAGGCTAGCCCAGAATGTATCCCTTGGTAAAATCCAGCATGGTGGGGTGGGGTAGATTTATGCTGTTACACCGGGTCGGAGCCGCACGAAGCCGGAAAGACGAATAGTTAACTGGATGTGTGGAGTCTGTAAGACGACTTTTGTCGTAACTGCCGGCAAGCGGTTCATCCATCATCCGGGAAGCATAGTGTTCGTAATTCTGTTTGCCGTGCCTGGTTCTTGTCCCCGGGTATCGATTCTTGCGGCACGTGCACCGATATATTCTGTGACCCAAATCTGCGTTGGCGTACGGACGCTTGCTTCGATGCATAAACAAACTTGGGGAGGGAGGGGGAGGCAGGGGGATTGGGGGTGGGTGGGGGGGGGGGGGGGGGGGGGAGACACACATGCGATAATTCAACGCAACGATTACAACAAAAATAAAACACACAAAGAAACATAGACAGATAGACAGAACACACACACACACACACACACACACACACACACACACACACACACACACACACACACACACGAAGAGAGGGGTGGGAGAGGCATGGAGATAGATTTATATTTGTTTGTTTATGTGTGTGCGTCTTTTTAAGCCACTGATGATTAGATATGTTCAATTCCGTGCATGATAAGACAATATTCGAAAGACTGAGCAGATTATATTTTGATCTTGATGATGAATAAGACAGAGAAAGACAGGAACGTGGGGTGGTGTTTTTGTAAAAGGGTGAAAAACTAAGAAAATATTGTAATCATGCCATATCAAATTATGCAAGAACATTTTATGAAATGAATATAGGGCTTTAGTATAATTGGTAAGGCAGTAGAAACTCGGAAATGAAAAGAATTGAAATATGCAATACGCTAAAATTTGCTAAAGTGGACACACCAGGACATTATGGGTATTTTAGTTTGGTTGGGTGGCATTGTAGGAGGAAAATGTCTGCAAAAACTAGCTTTGAGTTAGGACGATCTCTGTAGGGATCACCCCAGTAACTCTACACCTCTGTTCTTTGGAGGAAAATGTGTGGTCTTTCTTCCCTTTGTAATTTTTCTAGGACAGGTGGGGTGATAGGGGAAAGGGAGACTAGGATGGGGGTGAGATGGGGGATAGGAGAGTAGGACAGGGTGGATAGGACAGGGCGGGGGAGATGGGAGAATAGGACAGGGGGGAGGGTTGGACGGGGTGGGGATATGGGGTGAGGTGAGTAGAACATAAAGGGAGATGGATAGGAGGGGACCACACTCAATAATTCTACTCCTCCGTTCTTTGGAGGAAAATGTGTGGTCTTTTTTTTGTTTTTGTAAAGTGTCTGCAGGTGATTGTGCCAGATGGAGGGTTAATGCAGGAGTGTGTGTGTGTGGTGTTCACCGAATAATGTATTTACTGTGTGTCAACGGGATGCACACAACGTATATGTTTGTGTATAAGTGTGTGTGTGCGGGCAGAGAGAGAGAGAGAGAGAATAATAATAATAATAATGGTATTTATATAGCGCTGAATCTTGTGCAGAGACAAATCAAAGCGCTTTCGCACCAGTCATTCACACGCATGCATAACTCTAAAACTGCAGAAACTAAAGACAAGGAAGGGCAGGCAAGGGAGGCTATTTTGGGAGAGGTACAGAGAGAACTCAGAACTCAGAACTGCTTTAATGTACATCGGCCTTGGGCCATAATCCAAAAGGACTGGGGTCGGGAGACACACACTCACACACACACATACAGAGAGAGAGAGAGAGAGAGAGAGAGAGAGAGAAAGAGAGAGTGGCAGAGAGAGGGAGACAGACACAGAGAGAGACATAGAGAGAGAGAGAGAGAGAGTGGCAGAGATGGGGAGACAGACAGAGACAGAGACAGAGAGAGAGAGAGAGACAGAGAGAGTGGCAGAGGTGGGGAGACAGAGAGAGAGAGAGAGAGAGAGAGAGAGAGAGAGAGAGAGAGAGAGAGAGAGTGGCAGAGAGGGGGAGAGACAGAGAAACAGAAAATGAGAGACGGGGAGGGAGTGAGAGAGAGAAACGGAAACGGAAACGGAATGGTTTATTCACATGTAGGCCTCAGCCCCAAGTGAAGGGGTTAATATGAACATTATACAACTCAATAAGACAACATAAGCAAACAAGCATAAATGCAGATAACAAAACATAATTATATTCATTTCACGAAGTGACTATTTCTCTAAGTTTGAAAGCCTTATACAAAAACAAGGAAAAATCACGAACGTCCTTACTGTTGCTTGACGACATTAACAGACTTAATTTAAACAAAGAGGGATGTTTGTAATATTTTGCTTTTATAAACATTTCACGAATATTTTCTAGCACTGGGCAACAAAGAACAAAATGCAATTCGTTTTCTTCAGATTCGTTACACAGAGGGCAAACTAAATCATTCGTACTAGAAGTTTTGTATCTTCAGCGATGCACTGTCAGTTCTGATATTCCTAATCTGAATTTCGTTGTTATAAATTTCAAGTGTCTGTCCATATCTTGCAGTAGATAAGGTTTTATATCATGTACACTATAGAAAGTTCTGTACATATCAAATCTCTCGCTGGTATGAATATGATTATTCCAAGTCTGCCATCTACAATCAATTAGCCTTTGGCGGAAAACAGATATAAAACCATTAACACTTCCAACACCCTGTTCCATCCACACAAAACCAAATCCATATTCAAACAAACAAGGACGAACCTTAGTTACCCAGTTTTTCTTTCCCTTGATATCTAAATCATACAACATTTTATAAGCCTTAGACGGTATCCTGCTATCTTCCATGTGAACAAGTTTGATCCAGTAGCGAATACAATTCAAAACAGAGTTTATATATATAGGATATCGGTTTGTTTCACCATAAACAAAGTCATTTGGCGTTCGCATATCTACTCCTAAAAATTTCTTTAAAGCCAACAAATGAACTGATTCACAATGAAAAACAGCATTATCTAGCCCCCATAGCTCAGATCCATATTGCGCTATTGGTTGTATTTGGCAGTCAAAAAGCTTAAAGAATAAATTAAATGAATTATTGTTTAACATACATAATCTTTTCATTACAGATATCAACGCATTTTTTGCTTTACTTGCAAGTTCCTTGAAAGCAGCAGCAAAACTTAAACGGGTTGAGAAGAGAATTCCTAAATATCTATACACATTAACAATAGGCATTGCAACACCATCATAAAACCATCGTTCTCTCACACTTAAATATCCACCTTTCCGAAATACTATTATGTTACTTTTAGACATATTTACCTTTAATTGAAGAGATGTTGTTGCACGCTGTAAACTATTTAATTGTGTGTGTGTGTGTGTGTGTGAGAGAGAGAGAGAGAGAGAGAGACAGAGACAGAGACAGAGAGATAGAGAGCGAGAGACAGAGGGAAGAGAGAGAATGAGAGAGAGAGAGAAACTGACAGAGGGAAGAGAGAGAATGAGAGAGACAGAGGGAGAGAGAGACTGACAGAGGAAAGAGAGAGAATGAGAGAGAGAGAGAGAGAGAGAGACTGACAGATGGAAGAGAGAGAATGAGAGAGAAAGAGAGAAACTGACAGAGGGAAGAGAGAATGAGAGAGAGAGAGAGAGACAGAGAGAGACACGGAGAGAGAGAAACTGACAGAGAGAGAGAGAGAGGGAGAGTGGCAGAGAGGGGCAGAGACAGAGAAACAGAAAATGAGAGACGGAGACGGTGAGAGAGAGACACAGAGAGAGAGAGGAGAGAGAGAGAGAGAGAGAGAGAGAGAGAGAGAGAGAGAAAGAAACTGACAGAGAGAAGAGAGGGAATGAGAGAGAGAGAGAGAGAGAGGCAGAGATGGGGAGAGACAGAGAAACAGAAAATGCCGAGAGACGGAGAGTGAGTGAGAGAAAGAAAGAGAGAGAGAGAGAGAAAAAACTGACAGAGAGAGAGAGAGACAGAGACAAAGAGAGAGAGACAACAGAAAATGAGAGACGAAGAGAGAGAGAGAGAGAGAGAGAGAGAGAGAGAGAGAGAGAGAGAGAGAGAGAGAGCGTTTCCCTGCATATACGCTGAGTCGTGATGAAAAAGTCTACGTATACTCCACACAACAGCGGGCCAAACACACAAGTCGCTGCTCAACTCTGAAGGCGGACGGCTGGAACACATCTTTGATCAAACAGAGAGCATTATCAGTCACAAATATATACATACATCTGTAATTGACTGTTTTTGGATCTTTGTGAGAGGGAGTATTGACACGGGGGAGTATCGACACGGGGGAGTATCGACACGGGGGAGTATCGGGCTGACCCCGGGATCGACCACTCACTGAGACAAAATCGGTCTGTTAACATACTGCATGTTATCAACCCATGTAAGTTTCGTGTGTACGAGCGTATGTTGATCAAAAATATATGTGTTTGCTTTTATGTTACTGAACTCGACTAGGTTAAGTGTTTGTGCATATATTATGATAAATGTTTCACTGAAATGACATTATTTTCCATGCGTTGATATTCACAACATTGTTTTTATAGAATGATCCTCTCTCTCTCTCTCTCTCTCTCTCTCTCTCTCGTACATACACAATGCACAGACAGACCAACAGACACAGACACACACACACACCCATCCATGCGTTCACACACACACACACACACACACACACACACACACACACACACACACACACCAATTCTACGGACACATCTACACACGGGATTAATTCTAAGGACTCGCACTTTCCCACCGAGGATGTGGAAACGTAAGTGGCTGTATCAATACGAGGGCTCCGGCCAGGGACAGCGAAAGGGAATACATCAGCAGTCTGCAATCTTCCTCACGTTCTCCCCAACTAGAGAGAAAACTATGGTCTTTCACCAGCAGCAAAAGGTTTCCGTTTGATAATGATATTGATAATAATGATAACAGTACTTATGAGGCGCAAATTCCCCATATAATGTGCTCTTAGCGCCTCACATGAAACAATACATGTGTACAATAGTGCATAAAAAACATACCTTGGCACACAACAACACAACACACGTATCTATATAGACCAAGACAATACTTCAAATCGCAGATATGAATACACACACACACACACACACACACACACACACACACACACACACACACACACACACACACACACACAATGTGCCCCACACGCGTTTCAACTTTAATCCTAAAAAGCATAAATTAACCCTTCGTTTCAACTGATGAAGGCAACATGACAAAATCGGTCAGGTGTTGAACTTCTCGACCAGTATTCACCAGTGATGAGGGTTCGAGGCCCCGTTTCGGCATGGTGTTGTGTCCTTGGGAAAGACACTTTATTCCAGTGTTCCTCACTCCATCCAGGTGTGAATGGGATCCTGACTTTGGCTGGGGATGGTTAAAATCGCAGAATGAGAGGATTAGGCTCAGTCTTCCTAAAAGTCACTTTACTCCGAGTTTCCTCACTCCATTGAGGTGTGAATGGGTACCTGACTTCGGTTGGGGAAGGTGAAAACAGCTGGAAGAGAGGGTTAGGCCCCGCCTTCCTATGTCGAGGCCCTGGATATAGTGGATATGAATTCACTGCCCTGATGATGGCTATAAAAGGATGATGGGATCTTTAGCCTTTTCACATCTACTGGAAATTTTATATTGAAAAACTAATCTTACCGGACAAATCAGCTTCTCATATGATAACTATAACTGTCATACTTTGAATACTAATCTGGCGCTGATACGAAGCTCGACAAGAGAAAATCTGACGAGCAACGAATTTTCTGTGGTTTTATGCGATTCTTTCGCGACGCGGAAGAAGTCTAATTGCCGCCGGAAGGCAAACCATGCCGAAGTTATGTATAAAGATTTAATCTAATGAGACACAAGAAAAAGTAACACTTTTATTAACTGTACTTTGGGAAGATTTTGCACAAATGATGAAAAAAAATCAACACCAAACACCAAGAAATCTGGCGTCAAAATTCAAAACATACAAAAAAGCGTAAGCTGCACCTCCGATCCTTATTTAAGTTCGTAACAATGGATAAAACCAAAAAAAGTACAGGTTTTGCCGCCAGTGACTTGCCATAGAAAAAAAACCAACGGACTGATAGGTGACCTGCGGTTGTCGAGCACTCCAAGCAACAAGGGAGAGCGCGCAGAGTGAAAACGGGACCAATTACACGGGAGTCGCCCTCACCTTCAGGAGTACCCATGGCGTGATTCAATTAGTCCGCTCCCTGCCGACCTCTCTCTTATTTCCTCGGGCCAGCTATCAGACCCCTACTTGGCCAGCTGAGCTGAAACGCCATGGCGGGGATAATAATGTAGAACGAGAGGGAAGGGCAGGTTAGATACATGGCTATATTTAAGCCCGGGGCTAAAGGGATACTTTGCCTGAGATTATTGCTGGCTTCCAGTTAAACTAGGGTTTCGGAAGGTCGCTTCCAAAGTCCGGCCACTTTGACTGTGGCACTGCATTTTTCAGCTGGTTGACTGACAGCTCTGTTTATCTTTACAATGAGACAGTGATTGGGTCTCTCTCTCTCTCTCTCTCTCTCTCTCTCTCTCTCTCTATATATATATATATATATATATCTACCTACATGTGTGTGTATATGTGTATGTGTGTCTGTGTCTGTGTGTCTGTATGTCTGTGTGAGTCTGCGTGGCTAAACGCTCGGCTTATATCAGAGACTGACATAAGCTTACAGTTGGGCCAGCAGCAAAGTTAGAGCTGTGTGATCAATGGTTTCTTCAGTGGGAAGTCATTTACAGCTTAGGCTTTTGTGAAGGACTATGACTCTCACCGAAGGAGGCAAGATCGCACTGGCTCTTAGTACTGCAGCCTTGGGGGTTAGATGGGCAGGTTGGTGAGGGTGCCAGCCTGACCGTTTTCATGTGGACGTTGAATCGGGTGTGGCCGGCTCGGAACCTGACCGGGATCATTTGCTGCTAACTGGACAAACTCTGGTTGTCTTGTTCTTTGTCTGTGGCTACAGGAGTGACCTGATGATGCTCCTATTCTCACAGTAGCTGATGCTGTATATATCTGCATACACGTACATACGCGGCGCGCGCGCGCACGTGTGTGTGCATGTGTGTTCTCAAACACTTCAGTTGGCCTCTTCTATTTTTACTGTCTTTCGCTACGGATGCCAACCTGATCCAAGGGCGAAGTCTTGGTGTGGAAGGTAAGTTTTAACATGAAAACAGGGGTTGAGATTTGATTGATACTTAAGAGCCTGACTTCACCTGTGTGTGTTGATTAGCTTTGCACAGTTAAGTAACTTTCAGCCCGTGTCCAGTCCTGAAGCAGCAGACAAACAGTACCAAAAGGGGACGTGGCGAAGCAAACACATCCACGCTGTACATATAGCTTAGTCACGGGGGAGCGTTACGAACAAAACACACGTCAGAATACCCAATCCTTGCCGTGCCATTCGTTTGAGTTCTTTGGTTCTCCCTCTGCCTTAAGCTCCTGGGACACATGACAGAATTCCCCGATAAGAGGTAGACTAAAAGAATATTGGTAAAAGTCGACTTCCATGGGATAAAAGAGGCGACGTATCGAGCCACAGGCTCTTCTGCAGGCAAATGAAATGGGTGAGTGACAGACAGAAAGATACAGAGAGAGAGGGCGCGAGTAACAAAGAAGGCTGAGAAGAAATGTGTGTGTGAAGGAAAGACAGGACTCCCCCCTTTCGATCTTCAGACAGGACAGACAGACAGGCAGAAACAGACGTAATGGACGGACGGGAGGATAGAAATTAAGAACCAAAAAGAATTGCAGGCAAAGCTAACGGCAGTCGTTAGTTGGCCGTATCCAGGTAGGCAGCCTCACAGCGCCAAGAGCTTGGTCTCTGACCAAAGATTGGTGCTACCGAAGTATCATGATACTTTTTTGGTGAGACAAAGGCAGAGCTTTTAGCCATAGCTACTTTGCGCTTTCCATCAGCTTGCAGGCAGGTCAATAAAATGTGCAGAAAACAAAAAAAAAAAAACAAGCAAACAAAAACCGCAGAAACTTCCTCAACGTGTACCATTTCGCTATAGGTCCACACAGCAACAATGGTGGAAGTCCTGTGCAAACGCAACTGGAATACTTTCCAGACTGGACAAGGCCCTTTAGTCTCGCACATGCCGCATACAGACAGATGAGAAAAATAACAACAGCAACAACAACCGATAAATATGACCTCAGTACATCTGGTCTGACTGGAAATCAAATGAGACGTCAGATGACAAGAAAGTATCATGATGTGACTCTGCGCAGACACAGTCATTGTTATGCCTGCGTTCAGGAGAAGAAAAAAAAAAAACACAGAAAAAAATTGCATACACGCACGTAGTCCTCCTGGTGAAACATGGACACACGTAAATGATCTCAGCCCGGACACATTTCATTAACACTGGAGATGGCTTATCAGATTGCCCGGAAAATTTTTAATCAGCGCTCCGCATCCACAGCAAATTATAACAATCGCTTGATTGCCAGCTGGGTCTCAGCTGCTGATTTCGGTTTTTTGTTTGTTTTGTGATGTGCGTTCTTTTTCGTTTCCATCCGGCCTCACTATGCCCTGCGGTGTACGTATGTGGTGTCTGTGTGTGTGTGTGTGTGTGTGTGCGCGCGCGCGCGCGCGCGTATGTGAGGGTTGTGGTGGTGGTGGTGGTGGTGGTGTGTGTGTGTGTGTGGGGGTGGGGTGTGTGGAGGGGGGGGGGGGAGAAATCAGGCGTGAGCCATCACTGTTTTTGTTATTGTTGTGATTTTTTTTTTTAATGTGGAGAGGCTGATGATTGAATGTCATTTTTATAACCCCTGCGTTTTGGGCATACCAAATTCTTCTATTTGAAGCCAAAAATTTGAAGTTTTTAAAAGTATAAAATATCAGTGAAGCAGACACTGCTGTGCACAAATTATCACTGCAGGTCAGAAGTACATGAAATGTAACATACTCATCGCTCTTTTTAAAAAAAACAACTATTGTAGAAAAGTGAATATTATTATCTTTATTAAAGAGGAGACAGATTTTCTCATGAAAAAAAAAATGTTATCGTGCACCCCATCTTCGATATTATTTCAGTTCTTCTTGTTCCGACTTATAAAGGATGATTTCATGATTTTGCTTTTCAATCAGATTAAATCACTCGTATCATACTATATTCATATAAAGAGATTAGCACCATCTTTCTCTCTCTGTATCTGTGTACGTGTGTGTGTGCGCGCTCGCGCGTGTGTGTGTGTGCGCGTGTGTGGATTGCATACAAGTACGTTAAAAACATTGCGGAATATACAAACGCTTCTCTCTCTCTCTCTCTCTCTCTCGCTCGCTTGTTCTCTCTCTACGGATAAAGTAATTCAAAACCCTTGGCATGCAGTGTGAATGAACGCTGTTTTCTTATGTTCGATTTTCATCCCTGCCCCACTGTTCCCTTTGACATCGGCAAACGGCCCAGTTCAGTAAACTATGTTTCCCTCTTTCTTTCCCTGTCTGTTTGTCTCTGTTTCTCTGTCTCTGTTTCTCTCTCTCTCTTTCGCTTTCTCGTTCGCTCGCTCGCTCGCTCTATCACACACACACACGTATACACATACACAAACATACACAGACTGAAAAATTGACATAGACACATCAAGCACACACACACACACACACAGGCAAACACACACACACACACACACACACACACACACACACACACCGAGAGAGACAGACAGACAGACAGACCGACAGAGACAGAGACAAAGACAGAAACAGACAGACAGACAGAGAGAGAGAGAGACCGACCGACCGACAGACAGAGACTCACAGGACAGAACACAACAGGACCACAATCCCAACGATCGTCTCACCTTCAGCCTCATGGTGACAGCCATGTCGTCCGCCCTCTCCGCTCTTTCTTTCTTTAAAAAAAAAAAATATATATATATATTATGTGTTTATCTTCAACCCGAAACGTTAAAACTCCAATAAGTCAATGGGTGGACGGGAAGGACGTTGCCCTGTATCAGGATCAGTAACTGATTTTCAGCTGGAAGCTGTCATCTCTCTCTCCCTCTCTCTGTCCCTCCTAGTTTATACGCTGTTGTGCTTTTAAACGTCCATTAAGTCAACAGGTAGAAGAAAGGATCAGTAGCTGATTTAATCAGTTGCAAGCTCTGCTCTCTCTCTCTCTCTACCCTCCTCTCTCTGTGTCTGTCTCTCTGTCCTTCCTTGTTTATACACCGTTACTCTACGAATGAGAAGATAAATCGTTGCTCTCTGTGTCTTTTGTGACTTGGTGATTGTTTCGCTTTCGTATTTCCTAAATTTTCCTGGACTCACAGGTGCCCTTGGCGGAAATCCACATAATTTATCTTTTTACTTGTCAGGCAGCAGCTGGGTGGTTACCATTCTTGTGTTATGACGTTGCAACGTTTGTCAGGCACACGTTTTTTTCCGTTTTATTATTGTTTGTTTTCTCTGTTATCTTAATTTAAGTTGAAGTAGTGCAGCGTACATTGGTCAGTCTGCACGCTTCAACACTCTTTGAAACTGAAACTTGAAACTGAAACCGGTGCTCTTGTATGCAGTATTTGTCTCGCGCGCGCGCGTGTGTGTATGTGTATACATGCCGTGCGTGTGTATGTGTGTGTGTATATGCGCGTGCGTGCGCGCGCGTGTGTGTAGAAGAACAAAGCCTAGGTTCATGATCCCCAACGGAAAGTTACAGTCAATGTCCTAAAAAACCTTGTAATGGGACGTCACTTCCCCCAGACTAATGACTTCCAATATGTCAAATTCCGAGGAAAGCAGTAAGAATCTCTTCATGAGCATGTCAACAATTGCGATTTTTCGATAAGTGGTGCATACCGAATCCCGCCCCTCCCCCCACGCACTCACCCCCCTCCCCCTGGCCCCCTCCCCCCGAAAAAAAAATTCACACAGAAAGAGGAGGGATGTTGGGTTGGAGTGGGGTGGTTTGTGGAAGACGGGTTGGGGGCGAAAATTGTGTGTTTGTGAATCATTCCCCACATCTAATCTACCGCAAGTCAGTCTAATCCACCACAAAGAAACCTCAACTCTCCGGCAAACTCAGTGGTTTGAGTAACCGTTGCCGATATTAAAAAACAAAACAAAACAAAACCCAAAAAACAAAAACAACAACAAAAACAAAAACAACAACAACAACAAAAAAACAAAAACAAACAACTAATAATGTTCCCCCAAAAGTTTTGAACCAGAGTAATTTCAAGCACCACAACAAAACTTTGCCAAACGACACGAACTTCGCACAACTAAATTCAACTCACGAAACTGTCACACAGTTCACAAGCACAGACGAAAACGTTGGAAATAAACGGCACGTTTACACCGTACCCATCCCGGCCACTGACTTAAAAAGGAGGCTGCACTACAGCAACACTACATAATGGACACTGAGCCCTCAGACCATGATCGGGAAGAAGGCAACGGACTGAATACAAGGGACTGTACCCCGCATTCAACACGGCTTCCTTCCGGAACCGGATGTCCCTTCCGGTCCCTAGCCGCCATGAACGTGTCGTCATGTCTGTGTGTACGTGCATTGTTCGCTTCGTGGCCACCATCGTCCTCACTATCGTTCCCCATCCACACAACTCTTTACATTACAACGCGAGAAGAATGAGAACGCTTCCTACTGTCGTGTTTATGTCGCAGACGCTATATAACAGCATAGGCGCTCTCTCTCTCTCCTCCTCTTCCTCTCTGTGTGTGTGTGTGTGTGTGTGTGTGTGTTTCAACCACTTGCATTTTGTGACATCCGTAAAAGTATTCCTGGTTTGTTGCTGCTCGCAAACACACACACACACACACACAGAGGACAGTAGACAGCAACGTTCAGGCTAAAATCAGGCGCCTGTCCCAGAGGGCGAAGATTGTAAAAATGGTGATGCATTTGCAAGTTACACTCCATAGCTTGTCAACACCATCTCTCCACAGCACCCCCTACCACCACCTCAGCCAGTGGTATCTCAAGTAGCCATCACAAAAACAACAACAACCCCCCCCCCAAAAAAAACAACAACAACAACAACAACAACAACAAAACAACAAAAACAAAACAAAAACAAAAACTGCGCGCGCGCGCACACACACACACACACACACACATCTGCATGAATGTGGATATCCATGTCACGAATATTAGGCATAGTGGTAGCGTGTTTAGATCTAGATCTAGAACTCTCTCTCTCTCTCTCTCTCTCTCTCTATATATATATATATATATATTAGCTAACACACACACACACACACACACACACACACAGAAAACGAATGTACGAACGAAAATTATTATTCCAGGGTATTGAGACAAGCACAATAACAAGATTTTGTTTTCCACTCAGCCCCCGGGTACAAAAGAAAAGCACAAGAAAAAAATAAAGAGAGGAAACTGAAATAAGAAGAGAGGAAAAGAAAAATGGAGGTGGGTGGGGGGTGATGAGAGTGAAGAGAGTAAAGAAGAAAAGATGAAATGAGAGAGAGAGAGACAGACAGACAGACAGACAGACAGAAACTCCACAGTGTCACGCGTGCCTTTCTCGGTCCATGCATGTTCCTTACCAATGCCCTCCCCTTCACACTTCACTGTCGCCCCCCCCCTCCCCCCCCCTCTCCCGGTGTAACAACCTCAAACTACCCCCTGGTCAGTTGTACCCCGAGGGTGGTGGTGGTGGTGGTGGATGCCAGGCAGATTTGACACGGGGGGGGGGGGGGGGGGGGGGGGGGGAGGAAGAAGAAGAAAAAAAAAAGAAAGAGAAAGCTAGCAGGGGGGTACAAATAGGCTGCTACACCGGGCCAGGCCACACCAAAACAGTGTTGCGAATCGTCTCCTCGCGTGTCTGGAAGGGGTTCATTCCGAAGTCCTTAACCCCCACCCCTCCCCCCTGTCTTTGTCTGCTGTCCATGATGCAGCACTGACGACCGTCATTTGTCAACTGCCAAACAGCAGAACGAAGTGCTTTGTTGTTGTTGTTGTTGTTGTTAAGTGAAGTTTTACGACTAACTGGCAACAGCCCTTGTGGTCAAATGGTTCCAGACCGAAATCGGTTATTTTATTTCTTTTTTTTTTTTTCTTCTTTTCTCTGCAGAAGTCGTTTGTTATCCAAGAGGTAGATCGAGTGCGTTGGGAGGCTATGTTTTTTTCGCTGCTAAGGTCCAGTGGTAGTAAGGGCAGCCGGGGAACATCGAGGAGGAGCGTAGCAAAATCATGTAGTGGAGATCCACTAAGAGTTTCAGTTTCAGTAGCTCAAGGAGGCGTCATTGCGTTCGGACAAATCCATATACGCTACACCACATCTGCCAAGCAGATGCCTGACCAGCGGCGTAGCCCAACGCGCTTAGTCAGGCCTTGAGATCCACTAAGATAGGAACAGAAAAGTAGTTGCATGCTGTGTGTCTGTGTCTGTGTCTGCGTGTGTGTTTCCGTCTTTTTTTACCGAGGGTGGTGGAGGCACCTAACTTACTATGTAAACGTAGATGCTCCCGTGTCGTTGGACGCATGAGGTCATAGCGCACCTTTCTCAGCAGTCCTCAGCACGTCGTCTGTTGACAAGTATGAGGTCTCTCTCCACTGTCTGCCGCCAGTTCACGGGGTACCTTCCATTTCCTCTCTCTCTCTCTCCGTGAAACAAATACTAGTTTCCTTCTCACGGCAAAGTGACCCTGAGGGGGGGTGGGGGGCTGGTGTGTGTGTGTGTGTGTGTGGGGGGGGGGGGGGGGGGGGGGGGCATTTGATATAGCCTTCTGTGGAGTGGCCTGTTGTGAATGGTAGATGAAAAAGTTCTCGGCTCCCCAAGAAAAGCGTGGCTGGAGAACCTTGACTCTTTTCTACTTTTCAATGTAGTATCACCCGTGTACAATACACTTTGTCCAGCAGTGTTCACGTACTGCTATCCCTGCGTGGAAGAAGGTTGCACCTTGCGCCTCCAAAAATGCCTCAACGGCATGAATGACGTCATCATCGCTCCCAAAACGGCGCCCACGAAGATGGAATTTCAGTTTGTGGAACAGGAAGTACTGAGATGGAGCTGAGTCTGGTGAGTAAGGGGGATGGGGCAAAAGTTAAAGCCCACAGTTGGCAGCCTCAGCCACTGTCATTATTTTGTGCAGTGTGAACTGGTGCAGTGTCCTGCAGCAAAAGGACCCATGCTTGGAGCTTTCCTCGGCGTAATTCTTGGACGGCCTTTTTAAGTTAGCACAGTTCTGAGGCATAGTAGTCTCCTGTGATTGTGTGGCCCTTTTGCAGGTAGTCAATCATGGTTATTCCCTTGCAATCCCAGGAAACAGAAGCCATGACCTTTCCAATAGATGCCATCTGTTTGAAATTCTTGGGAGGGAAAGAACCAAGGTGCTTCCTTTGCCCGTTTTGCTTTTTTGATTCAGGCTCAAAGTGGTGAACCCACGTTTCATCTTGGGTGACAATTCTCCGGAGAAATTTGCTGGGTCGGCTTGGAAACGAACCAGAAGATCCATTGAAGTTTCAAGTCTGGTCAGCTTCTGTTCTGGCCTCAGCATTCAGGGCACCCATCTTGCTTACTCATCCCTAGAGAGTGAGAGAGAGGACATACAACATACATGCAGACCAGACAAAATAGAAAGCAGATACACACGCAGACACAGACGTCAAAAAGATCTCCAAAATCATTTTTAGTTGGTGTACGTATTAATTATGATGTATTTCATTTTTCTGAAATTAAGTGACATGAATAATGTTTCATGAGTGTGACAAATTTTGCTTGGACTTCGTACGTTATAGTATGTTTTTCTGTTCTTTGTTTCTGCTTTTTTGAATTAAAAAAACCAACATATATACAAAAAGTATCCCCCGCCCCAACCCCCCAAAAAAGAAAACGTTCTGAGTCCAAGCAAAATCTGTTGCACTCTCGAAACATCACTTTTGTCACTCAGTTTCAGAGAAAAAATGCAAGAAGAAAAAAACTGTTTCAGTTTTCTTCTTATTTGCTTTTTTTCATCGTTGTTTGTTTGTTAAAAAGATATTGTTTTGTCTCATTATATTCTAAATTCCTACTCTTCACATTTTGGGCGAGCCCAGAGACTCAAACTCGCAGCCTTGTGATTGAGAGAACGGTGATCATCCAACTGAGCCATGCAGGCACCTGATGGATACGACCAAAAAGGAAATTATATCATTTGTTATGCCCGGCGATGATACGAAAATACGCCTCAGCAAGCGGTAGGAAGGTGGGTGCGAGAGAGAGTGTGTATGTGTGTGTGTGTGTGTGTGTGTGTGTGTGTGTGTGTGTGTGTGTGTGTGTGTGTGTGCCGGTGCGTATGTGTGCCGGTGTGTGTATGTGTGTGTGTGCGTGTGTGAGTGTGTGCACGTGTGTGTGTGTGTGTGTGTGTGTGTGTGTGTGTGTGTGCGTGTGTGTGTGTGTGTGTGTGCGTGCGTGCGTATGTGTGCCGGTATGTGTATGTGTGTGTGTGTGTGTGTGTGTGCGCGCGCACGCGCGCCTGTGTGTGTGCCAGTGTGTGTTCTGGTGTGTGCCAGTGTGTGTTCTGGTGTGTGCGTGCATGCGTGCGTGCGTGCGTGCGTGCGTGCGTGCGTGTGTGTGTGTGTGTGTGTGTGTGTGTGTGTTGACTGACAAAATAAACACGACAGTGATAACAGCAATATTCGTTACTTTCGGCAGTATCACCTGCAGCGGCGACAAGATAAATTCTGCACGTATGACAACAATGACCATCATCAGCAGCATCGATTGGAAAACATTTGCCTGTTAAAGAAATGTCCCCTCTGCGTGTGTGTACGTTTGCGTGTGCATGTGCGTGTGTGTGCGTGCATGCGTGCGTGCGTGCGTGCGCGCGCGCGCGCCGGTGTGTGTGTTTGTTTGTGTGTGTGTGTGTGTGTGTGTGTGTGGAGCGCTTAGAACGTGGTCTCTGACCGAAGATGCTGTATAAAATTAATATCAACAACAACAAGAACAACAATAATAATAGTATGATAGTGATATAATGATAATAATAATGATAACAACAATGATGATAATGACAATGATAATAGCAATGCTCGCCTATTATCTTTATGGTTAGTTCTGAAAATCTCAAGCGTCTAAAAAAAAAAAAAAGAAAAAAAAAAAAAGAAAGATTTTCTTGAAAACTTCTTCCATTAACTCATTGTTCATAGTACGGACTAATTCTTCAAGGCTGTCATATAAGAAAGACACGCGACCTTTACAGAATTCAACATCTGTTCCTTGAACATGGCTAGAAACAGATTAAAAAAAAAAAAAAAAAAAAAAAACTACATAAAAAAACACGCCAATTTATCCACAATAATGAAGTCCAGCCCCACCCCGCACACCTCCGCCCCCATCCAACCAGACACCAGAGGAAATGGAGAGACATTCAAAGCGAACAGACTGTGTCGTCTCAAACTTCTAAACCGATGGCAAGTAGTCTGGTAACGGACGTGACATAAGTCTATAATGGAGATGTTTTCGCGAGAGACAACAGAGAGAGAGAGAGAGACAGACAGACAGACAGACAGACAGAAAGATACAGACAGAGAGACAGTGAGAGACAGACAAACAGCCAGCCAGAAAAACACAGAGAAACAGAAAGGCAGGGTAAAAAAAATGAGATAGGGACAGAGAGTTCGAACAAATACACCAAAAGCTGAAGAGAATCAGAGAGAGAGAGAGACACACACACACACAGACACAGACAAACAGAGAGACAGACAGACAGACAGACAGACAGACAGAGGAAGAGACAGGGACAGACAGAAAGATACAGACAGATAAACAGGGAGACTACTCAGACAAAGACGGGGACAGAGAAACAGAGAGACAGAGAGAGACAGACACACAGATAAACACTTAGTCAAACACAGAAAAACAGACAAAAGCAGAGAGTGATAATAGATACAGATAGAGACAAAGACAGGTGAACAGAGAGTTAGACAGAAAGACAGACAGAGACAGAAGAAACAGATCAGGAATCCATTAGATGATGGAGTCTCCCGTCGGTTCGACGGATGAGTAGGCAGGCAGGCTTATCTGTCGGTGTGTGTCCTCATATTGGAGGCCGATTCTGGATGCGCAGCACTTCCCACAGGTGACTTTTTTTTTTTTAGTGAGGGGGAGTTGTGCAGTCCCTTCCCCACTCTCTCGCCTACCGACGCTCACAGTCCCACAGGTGCAGATACTGCCACGTGTAGGACGGCCTCGGCAGTTGCAGGTTTTTTCTTCGGAGCTCCGTCTCCTAGGGGGACTTCCAGCCAAGGATAAGAGCTCCCCCTGCCCTTTGGTCATCCTCTTCCGCCTTCACAGCCGTTGGGAAAGGTTTCCTCCTCCGCCTGGTCCGTCAGGAATCCATACCAGTACACCAACAGCAGAACTAAATTTGGACTTTTTGTTTGATAGTCAGTCGTGTCCGACATTGACCAACATTCTAGCAGAGGAGGCAGCTGCTGTCCCGACTATCTGGGCAAAAATTTGATTAAGTGGAGGGTGTCTTGCCAAAGTTACACCCCCACTGTCTCGCCAAAGATGGTTATAGGACAGTCGACATTTGGGAATGTTCCAAAAAGGCCAACTAGCCCCCAAGGCTGCAGCACTAGGAAAGAGCCAGTGCATTCTTGCCTCCTAGTTTAAGAGTTATAGTCTTTTGCAAAAAGACTAAGCTGCAAATGACTTCCTATTGCAGTAGAGAAATCATTGACAATACAGAACTAAATAGCCGTCACGCTGGAGACATGTATGTCGTTTGTTCAGCACAAACAACACCACTCACCGTACCTTCAGAGAAATGGAAGGGACGAGAGATGGGGATCACGGGGAGAGGGAGTGAGTGCAGAGGGGATGGAGGCAGGATTAGAGGGATTTTGGGAGGTGGGGGGATGGGTGTTGGGGGAGGGGGGGTGGGGACAACAGAAAATGTAATCAAATGAAATTATTTGTGTGTGTGTGTGAAAAAATAAAAATGAAAAGGAAGAAAGAAAGATAAAAGTAATATTAATACTTATAACCGAACTGAACAAGCAATCGCTAAATGCGACACCCCCCTCCTCTGTCTGTCTCTCTTGTTTATATTTTCCCCCAATTTTCTCCTTTTGGGGCCTGGACTGATGAAAAAAACATTGTTGCTTATTCTATTACCTTCAGAAATAAAATTCATTCATTCATTCTCTCTCTCTCTCTCTCTCTCTCTCTCTTTCTCTCTCACTCCGTTTGTAAACGGCCAAGGCCTACACAATTAAACCATTTATATCCTTGTGTCCTCTGTGTGTGTGTGTGTGTGTGTGTGTGTGTGCGTCCGCGTGTTTGCGCGCGCATGAGTGCGTGTGTGTGTGTGTGTGTGCGCGCGCGCGCATGAGTGCGTATGCCTGTGTGTACGAAGCCGAGAAAGAGGCGAGGAGAAAGATAAGATAGATGATTAGAGAGAGAGAGAGGGAGAGAGTCAGAAAGACAGACAGACAGACACGCCGACAGAAAGGGACAGATGTCGAAGAGGAAGTTCATCATGAGCAGGGCTTTCACGCAAAGTGCACAGCCATTACGATAATCCCGTCACGCTGCGTCCGGCCTGAAGACAACAGGCAGCTGGCCCACGACCATCTGTTATCATTCAAAGCAAATCCCCTGATGCGCAAGGGAGGGAGGGATGTGGTAGTGGGGGGTGGGTCTTGGGGGGGGGGGGGTGTCTTGGGGGGATCGGGGGTGGCGCCAGAAATTGTAGGAATGGGATTTGGTGTGGGTAGGAATGAGGGTGGGTATAGGGCGAGTTAGCTCTATGGGCGTGGGGGGTGGGGGACCGGGGGAAGGGCGAGGGGGGAGGGCAGGGGGGGGGGAAGTCGGGGGAGGGGGGGCGGGAAGAAGTGGGTACGAGGAAGAAGGTGGATGTGGTGTTGAGTGACAGCAAGAGAAGAGAGATGAAAATAGGACGAGGAAAAACAACACAGCTTTTCGTGTTTAAAGCAAAAATATGGCCCAGCCCTTGCAAACAAATCCCTGAAAAATGGCTGCACCAAACTACCAAAGTAAAATAAAAAAACCAATACTTTCTTTTTATTTTATAATCACGCTTCTTGTTATTAATGTAGTTGTTGTTGCTGTAGTTGTCATTGTCGTTGCTGTTGTTGTTGTTGTTGTTCTTCTTCTTCTTCCCCTTCTTTTCTTCTTCTTCTTCGCTCATGGGATGCAACTCATGTTCACTCGTATGTATGAGTGGGCTTTTACGTGTATGTTCGTTTTTACCCAGCCATATAGGCAGCCATACTCCGTTTTGGAGTATGTGCATGTTAAGTATGTTCTTGATTCCATAACCCACCAAACGCTGACACGGATTACAAGACCTTTAACTTGAACATTTGATCTTCTGCTTCCTTATACACACGATGAGGGTTCAGGCACCAGCGGGTCTGCACATCTGTGGACCCGGCAGATCGGAAAAAATCCCCACCCTTAACCCAGCAGGAGCGCTGAAACCAGCCAGTGTGCTAAATGTTGTTTTACACCTCTGTGAGATCATGACAAAACAAAAGCTTTCTCCGCGTTCGCCATCAGATCAAGTGGACATCACTCCTGTCTGAAAAAAAAAGTTCAGCTAACCTCAGGAAGACGGTCAGGAAATTGAAACCCTCGTTAGGAGGGCCTGAAAGCGTTGAATGTCGAGTGTCACGCAATTCCCAGCTGTCAATGACGGTTAGGCTGAAGACTGCCAGGGCTTCATTCCATCTCAGACCACGCTTTCAGCATGGCGCCTGCCCCGTCTTCACTAGTTAGGAGAGAAGAGAGCATGAGATCAGAGTAGTTAACATCTAATCTGCAAAACACGACTTCTTTTTCTCCTGTTTCCAAATATAGGTTAGGTGAGTCGATATTAAGATCCAGCAGAATTTCTGTGGTCTGTCTATTCTGAGATAAATAGAGCCCATCGTATTAAGCTGTCTCATTCTTCTTGCCAAAGTGATTTTCCTGACACACAACAAACGTTTCGTTTCACGTCTGTATTATCGGATGAAAGTCGTGACTTTGAATATGAAAGTCTCAAGCTGTCAGACAGCAGCCTGTCTGTTTCTCAAAGGCTGCGGTCAGAGCAGAAGGGCAAAGGGCGACAGAAGGATCCTCCCTGGATGTAAAGGGGACCACAGAGACGAAGAAGAAAGTGCGGACGAGAACACTTGAAGGGCAGCAAGGGGGGCAGCAGTGTCATACCGGAATGAGAGGAAAGGGCAGGGCGGATGAAAAAGATGGGTCAGCGATGTCACTGCATCCAAAGGAACAAACTCTGACCGTCTCTCTCTGCCCCTTGGCAAAAGCTCACAGACCTTCTGTGGGCATATTAACACACACTGGTGATATTGCTCCTCTATAAAGTACTTCTGTGATGTGTTTATATATATATATATATATATATATATTGTATACATGCATGTGTGTGTGTGTGTGTGTGTGTGTGTTGTGTGTGTGTGTGTGTGTGTGTGTGTGTGTGTGTGTGTGTGTGAGTGTGTGTAATCGTATATATAAGCAGCCAGCAAAAAAGCACCTGTGCTTGTCTTTGGTGGTGGGTAAGTTGACTCTGATAAATTTATTATATACATACATAATGTACATGTGTTGAGGGCTGGAAGACAATATAAACCCTAGAAAGGCAGCAAATTAGGGCCATTTGAATTCTTTCTGATGGAGAGAGCCAATGCACACACACACACACACACACACACACACACACACACACACACACACACACACACACACATATATATATATATATATATATTATGTACATTATGTATGTATATAATAAATTTATCAGAGTCAACTTACCCACCACCAAAGACAAGTACAGCTGCTTTTAAAACAAGATAAAAACTCAAGTACAACACAAATAGAACTGAAAACAACAATAAAACCACATCAAAACTGGAATCAAACAACTTTCTCTGAAACAGTTGCACAAGAAGAACCACAGCTAAGGGCAGCGATTCCTCGTCAGCCATTTGACAAGCAGATGCAGAAAGACAGAATTTTGACATGAACGCATAAAACTACCAACGGCTGCATGTGTGAAATCCGGCAAAAATCTCCTGCAGTGCACGTCAACTTAAGTAAAGCACACGTCCGTGAGCACTCGGGAGAGAGAGACAGAGACAGAGACAGAGACAGAGCAGTGGGATGGGGATTTCCTTCCGATCCCTCAGTGATGGTGTGTAGGATCCCCTGGTCAGCCCCATGGAGTGTCCTGTGCTGTGTGGGTGTGGGGTCTGGCCGTCCCTGATCCCCGTCCTCCTGACCCCCTCTTCTGCTGGCGCACGGCACACACAGCCTGCGATCTGTCTGGTGGCTGGGGCATGTGGCGCTGGCAAGTAGTGCTGTGTTTCTCTGTGTCTGTGTCTGTGTGTCCCTGTCTTTCTGTCTGTCTCTCTGCGTCTATGTCTGTGTGTCCCTGTCTTTCTGTTTCTCTGTGTCACTCGTTTTGTTTCCAGTTACCGTTGCCTCTGTCTCTCCGTCTTTCTCTATCCGTCTGTCTCTGTCATGCTCTATTTCGTATCTTCAGGCAGTCTGTTTGTCTATCTTTCTGTCACTGACTGTATGTATGTCTCTCTCAGTATCCCTTCATCTCTATCCTTTGTTCGCATTCTCTCGCTCACTCTCTCTTTCTCGCTCTCTCACATACACAGTCTTTCGCTCTCTTGCTGTATGTATGTGTGTGCGTGTGTGTGCGTGTATGTGTGTGTGCACGTGTGTGCTTATGCGCGCACGCACTTGTGCGTGTGTGTGTGTGTGTTGGGGAGAGAGAGAGAGAGAGAGAGAGAGATTTGTAGGAATGAAATTTGCTGTTGTTCCTCTGCCTTTCAAGTGTATCTGTTCATTACTTTCTCTGCCATTCTGTCCTTACTCTTTGACCCTTCTCCTCCCTTCCCCTCCTCTCTTGTTTTCAACGCAAATACACCCCCTCCCCCCCCCCCCCCGCCCCCTACATCTGTCTCTTCGTCCTGCTCATTTTTTGTGTTTCCTGAATCCTGTCTGTTGTCCATCCTCTCTCGTTTCTTTCCCATCACACCTCTCTTTCCAACAACCACCGCTTCCCCGGCCTCCTTTTGATCTTTCTCGTCTCCCCCCTGACCCCTGCCCACCTCTCCCTGACAGGTCCCTCTGGCTCTTCCCCCCAATCTCTCTCTCTCTCTCTCTCTCTCTCTCTCATCTTTTTACCTCTCTACCTCTTCCATAAAACCTCCCACCCTTTCTTTGCGCGGTAGATTACACACACACACACACACACACACACACACACACACACACACACACACACACACACACACACACACAGAGAGAGCTTCGCGCGGTAGCTTACACACACACACACACACAAAGTTTTGCGCGGTAGCTTACACACACACACACACACACACACACACACAGAGTGGTGATGGATGGAGGGAGGTGATCAGGGAAGTGCCATCAGCCTCTAAACTTTGTCCTCATCAACGGCCATGCTTTTGCCCCCAGGATCGATAGCTGGTTTGATGGAGAGAGAGAGAGAGAGAGAGAGAGAGAGAGAGAGAGAGAGACAGAGACAGAGACAGAGAGACAGAGAGAGAGACAGAGAGAAAGACAGAGAGAGATCTTGCGCCATCCATGACCATTTATCTTACCCGGGATAATTCCCGTGAGGTGGTGTTTTCCTGCACCGCCACCCCTCCCCCTCCCCCATCCCCATATTTAATTCAGGATGGGTTTATTCTCAACTACTTTTTTGTAAGCTTTCCTTGAAATTCTGGCTGGTTTATGTCTGTCTTTCTCTGTCTTACTCTGTATCCCGCCCCCCCCTTTCTCTCTCCTTCACTGTGTGTGTGTGTGTGTGTGTGTGTGTGTGCGTGTGCGTGTGCGTATGTGTGTGTGTGTCCGCGCGCACGCGCACGTGTCCATGTGTATAGCTTTGTGAGAACAAAACACCCTGATTGGCTCCATTTTCTTACAGATGATAGGAGATGCAGTCTCACGCTCTTTGCATACAGAGCCTGTAATCCAGGAGTGGGAAGATGGGAGGGTGGGGTGGGGATTAAACAGAAGCTCACATCCCAGCTATCCCGGGTAGCTCAACGGAAAGGCCCAAGTGTCACACGGACGAACTGACGCAAATCAATCAGAATGGTCATCAATCTTCAGAGCCACAGTCACGGGCCTTGATGAGGCCTCAGTTTGGATGTTAATAGCACTTCCCTAATCACGTCTGTTGCTGTCTCTGACTTAACAGCACTTCCCTTATCATGTCTGTCTGTCTCTCTCTGAGGTTAACAGCAGTTCCCTAATCATGTCTGTCTCTCTCTCTCTCTGACGTTAACAGCAGTTCCCTAATCATGTCTGTCGCTCTCTCTGAGGTTAACAGCACTTCCCTTATCACGTCTGTCGCCCTCTCTGAGGTTAACAGCACTTCCCTTATCACGCCTGTCTGTCTCTCTCTGAGGTTAACAGCACTTCCCTTATCACGTCTGTCTGTCTCTCTCTGAGGTTAACAGCACTTCCCTTATCACGTCTGTCGCTCTCTCTGAGGTTAACAGCACTTCCCTTATCACGTCTGTCTGTCTCTCTCTGAGGTTAACAGCACTTCCCTTATCACGTCTGTCTGTCTCTCTCTGAGGTTAACAGCACTTCCCTAATAACGTCTGTCGCTCTCTCTGAGGTTAACGGCACTTCCCTAATTACGTCTGTCGCTCTCTCTGAGGTTAACGGCACTTCCCTAATCACGTCTGTCGCTCTCTTTGAGGTTAACAGCACTTCCCTTATCACGTCTGTCGCTCTCTATGAGGTTAACGGCACTTCCCTTATCACGTCTGTCGCTCTCTCTGAGGTTAACAGCACTTCCCTTATCACGTCTGTCGCTCTCTCTGAGGATAACAGCACTTCCTTCATCATGTCTGTCTCTCTGTGATGTTAACAGCAAATCCCTAATACGTCTCTCTCTCTCTCTCTCTCTCTCTCTCTCTCTCTCTCTCTCTCTCTCTCTCTCTCTCAGGTTCACAGAAATTCCCTAATCACGTCTGTCGCTCTCTCTGAGGTTAACGGCACTTCCCTAATCACATCTGTCTGTCTGACTCTGATGTTATGAGCACTTCCCTAATCACGTCTGTTGCTGTCTCCGAGGTTAACAGCACTTCCTTAATCATGTCTGTCTCTCTCTATGAGATTAACAGCACTTCCCTAATCATGTCTGTTGCTGTCTCTGAGGTTAACAGCACTTCCCTAATCACGTCTGTTGCTGTTTCTGAGTTAACAGCACTTCCCTTATCATGTCTGTCTCTCTCTCTGAGGTTAACAGCACTTCCCTAATCATGTCTGTTGCTGTCTCTGAGGTTAACAGCACTTCCCTAATCACGTCTGTTGCTGTCTCTGAGGTTTACAGCACTTCCTTAATCATGTCTGTCTCTCTCTATGAGGTTAACAGCACTTCCCTGATATATCTGTCTCTCTCTGTGAGGTTAACTGGACTTCCCTAATCATGTCTGTCCCCTTCTCTATGAGGTTAACTGGACTTCCCTTATCTCTCTCTCTCTCTGTGTGAGGTTAACAGCACTTCCCTAATCACGTCTGACGCTGTTTCTGAGGTTAACAGCACTTCCCTAATCACGTCTGACGCTGTTTCTGAGGTTAACAGCACTTCCCTAATCATGTCATGTCTGTCGCTGTCTCTGAGTTCAGTTCAGTTTCTCAAGGAGGCGTTACAGCGTTCGGACAAATCCATATACGCTACACCACAAATGCTAATCAGATGCCTGACCAGCAGCGTTACCCAACGTGGTTAGTCAGGCCTTGGGGAAAAAGAAAGGATACATAAACAAATAAATAGGCAAGTCATCAAATTAATAAATGAATAAATCAGAACAAAAAAAGAAAAAAAGAAAAGAAAAGCAAAAAAAAAAAAAAGGAAATAAAATAACAGCACTTCCCTAATCACGTCCGTCCCTCTCTCTGAGGTGGGAACGAACTGAGAGCAGCAGGATACCAGAAGAAAGAATAGAAAAAAAGAGGAGATGAGAATAGTTGTGGCGAATGAGGGGGTGTGGAAGGGGAGAGAGTGACAGGGCTGTGAAAGAGTGGTATTGAGGTGAAGGGTGGAGGTGGGGGATGGAGAGTGGCATTGAGGTGAAGGGTGGAGGTGGGGGATGGAGAGTGGCATTGAGGTGAAGGGTGGAGTGAAGGGTGGAGGTGGGGGATGGAGAGTGGCATTGAGGTGAAGGGTGGAGGTGGGGGATGGAGAGTGGCATTGAGGTGAAGGGTGGAGGTGGGGGATGGAGAGTGGCATTGAGGTGAAGGGTGGAGGTGGGGGATGGAGAGTGGTATTGAGGTGAAGGGTGGAGGTGGGGGATGGAGAGTGGTATTGAGGTGAGGGGTGGAGGTGGGGGATGGAGAGTGGCATTGAGGTGAAGGGTGGAGGTGGGGGATGGAGAGTGGTATTGAGGTGAGGGGTGGAGGTGGGGGATGGAGAGTGGTATTGAGGTGAAGGGTGGAGGTGGGGGATGGAGAGTGGCATTGAGGTGAAGGGTGGAGGTGGGGGATGGAGAGTGGCATTGAGGTGAGGGGTGGAGGTGGGGGATGGAGAGTGGTATTGAGGTGAGGGGTGGAGGTGGGGGATGGAGAGTGGCATTGAGGTGAAGGGTGGAGGTGGGGGATGGAGAGTGGTATTGAGGTGAGGGGTGGAGGTGGGGGATGGAGAGTGGCATTGAGGTGAAGGGTGGAGGTGGGGGATGGAGAGTGACATTGAGGTGAAGGGTGGAGGTGGGGGATGGAGAGTGGCATTGAGGTGAAGTGTGGAGGTGGGGGATGGAGAGTGGCATTGAGGTGAAGGGTGGAGGTGGGGGATGGAGAGGGTGACAGAGATGTGAAAGTGTGTCTGTCTGTCTGTTACTCCCCGTCTCTGTATTTTTCTCTGTCTCTGTCTGTCTCTTTCACACACACACAAACAAAGACACACACAGACACACAGACAGACAGACAGACAGACAGACAGACAGACACACACACACACACACACACACACACACACACACACACACACACACACACACACACACACACACACACACACACACACACACACACACAAATGTACAGAAGCAGAGAGAGTGGAGAGAACTACGGGGAGAGCCACAGGTCCACATACGCAGAGACTGACAGGTAAAAGATCTCAAAGGGACAGAAACAGCTGGCAGCAGAGACAGGCAGAGTGACACACAGATATAGACACAGAGAGACACTGAGAGGCAACAGTAACTCAAAACAGAACGAGTGACAAAGAGAAACAGACAGAGGCAGAGACATACAGTCAGTGACAGAAAGAAAGACAAACAGAGTGCGTGAGAGACACGAAATAGTGCACGGCGGAGACAGACAGACAGACAGACAGACAGAGTAAGACAGAGAGAAATAGGCAAAGGTAACTGGAAACAGAACGAGT
>NC_134877.1:45635975-45658475 GCF_041734735.1 Babylonia areolata
TCTATGGGAAAGTTCAAACACTTGACCTGGTGAGGATAATACAATGTTCCAATCTATAGCCATTGCCTCAGCCTTTGGTAGTCACTATTTACAATTTTGCATGATATATAAATGACACTTTCTTCCAAGACAGTTTTAACGAAACTCTAGGAAATGGGAGCTTCAGGAGTAATACATATCTGAACCAGTACAGTTATAACAGTTTGTCCTGATTTATAACTCCCATTCACGAAACAACCCAGACAGTCGATACGTCAGGAACGTTTCTGAAGTGGACACCTTTATGTCTGCACGTACACTGCCCTGATTGTGGCTGGACCAGCTACATTGCCCTGGCCAAATCGTGGTGGACTTAAAGCGAAATGTATGTCCAGTCAGCAGGGCTCTGCCAACGACAGCCACCCTCCTCACCCCCACCCCACCAGCCCCCGCTCCTTACGCCCTTCTCTACCCCCTTTTCCCTCCCCTTCCCCGTTCCTCTCCTAATGGTGAAACCCTCTCCGTCGTCAGTAACACTTCCCTCCCCTGTCAGCTGCTCCTCCTGCCCCAACACCCTCCACCTGCACACCTTTTCAGCACTGAGGTTTCCAGCTCTTCCTCCCGTTTCCTGCTAGGCATCAGCACTGTCTCCATCTTTTGTGTCCGTGCCAACCCCCCACAACCCCCCTCTCTGCTTGTCATCATCTTCAGTCTAGTCCCCTTAACTAATCATATCTTAGATAAACATTAATTATATTCATAAGGAACTATCACACAAATGTGACATCTCCCTTCTTCAGCTTATTAAACATATGAATGTTACAGAAGGAACCGGATCATTGATTTTTTTCCCCCAAGACTTGCAAACTTCGTAAATAACTACCCTGATCGTCGATTTCAGTATCTGCTATTTGACGTTCCAACCAAACCTCTTGTTATCCTTGGTCATTGACGTTCCCATAAAATACTTTGCTATTTACTTAAATTACTGTGCTGTTTCTGATTGAATCATTGCAGTTAACGATTTCCACACCCACTGGGCACGTTCCACACTTGTACCAGTTCTGATCAGATACATATGAATATACTGAAGCATATGTATTTATGTTCCACACAGAATGGATTTTTTCTACATAATTTGCTATTTTTGTTCCAGTCAGAATGGATTTCTTCTACAAAATTTGCCAGAGGACAACACTAATGTTGAAAAGGGTTCTTTTTGAATAAGTCAAGAGCATGCTGCACACAGGACCTCAGCTTACAGTCTCATCGCATTTACTAGATGCTCGGTTTGATTTTCCAGTCAAACTTGAGAGAAAGGGCGATATCGGGAATCGAACCCAGACCCTAATGGACTGGCAGATAAGCATCTCAACCATTCTGCCACTTTCCTCCTTCTCGTCAGGATGAATGTATCTGATCCGGTTCAAAGGGTTTCAACTGTCTGTTCTGATTTATATCTCCCATTAACGAAACAACCCAGACAGTCGATATGTCTGGTACTTTTTCTGGAGAGACTACTTTGTGTCTGCACGTGCACTGATTGTGGCTGGACCAGCTTCATTGCCCTGGCCAAATCGTGGTGGACTTGAAGCGAAATGTATGTCCAGTCAGCAGGGCTCTGCCAACGACAGCCACCCTCCTCACCCCCACCCCACCAGCCCCCGCTCCTTACGCCCTTCTCTACCCCCTTTTCCCTCCCCTTCCCCGTTCCTCTCCTAATGGTGAAACCCTCTCCGTCGTCAGTAACACTTCCCTCCCCTGTCAGCTGCTCCTCCCGCTCCCTTCCCCACCCCCACCTCCTTTTTCAGCATTGAGGTTTCCAGCTTTTCTTCCCTTTCACTGCCGGGTGTCAACACTGCCTGCATCTTTTGTGCTGCGACGGTTCCCCCACCCACTTCCCTCACCAGCACTCTCTTCCTGTCAAAATGAAGGAACCAAATCACTGACTCTTTCCCCAATACTTGCGAATTTTCGTGAATATCTTGCCCAGATGTTGATTCCAGCATCTGTGTTTGGAAGTTCCCACCCAACCCCTTGCCATTCCCAATCGTTGTTTTCAGCATCAGCATGTGGACGTTCCCGTCAAATCCTTTATTGTCCATTCACTTGCATTACTTTTCTGTAGCGACAATTTCCACAAGCGCTGGAAACATTTCACACTTGAACCAGTTCTGATCAGACACGATGATATTATGGTCAGACGATGGTACTGCTTTCTGCTTTACTCACTTCCACACTGCATGTTGCCCCCTTTCTTAACTCCTATTTGTCTCTTAAGGCAACAACGTTCTCCTCTCACAGACAACTTCTTTGTTTTTTAAGCCTTTTACTCTAATCAGTATTTGGTTCCTCTTTTCTCTCTCTTTTTTTTTTTTTTTTTTTTTTTTTTGCATGAGTTCTGGTGGCTGTGGACAATCGCAGACATTTAAAATATAAAAAGTTTTTTTTTTTTAATCTTCCCGTTCCACTTCTTACCATACTGTCAATGTCACGAACTCTCTTCTTGGAAAAGCTATGACACGATGTCTTTACTCGACTGAACTTCTTCAGTTGTTTTTTGACTCACTTGTGTAAACAAAGTGAGTCTGTGTTTTAACCCGGTGTTCGGTTGTGTGTGTGTGTGTGTGTGTGTGTGTGTGTGTGTGTGTCTTTTGGTAAACTTTAACATTGACATTTTCTCTGCAAATACTTTGTCAGTTGACACCAAATTAGGCATACTCAATACATAAAAAGCTTGGATTTTTTTAAAAGTGTATCACAAGTGAGTCTTGAAGGCCTTGCCTCACTTGTTTTTTCTTGCAACGACCTCGTTTCTGTATGATTCAATGCGATGTTAGATTTGGTGTTGCAAACCAAGAAGGTTCAACAGTAGTGAAAGGATGATCAAAACGTGTGTGTGTGTGTGTGTGTGTGTGTGTGTGTGTGTGTGTGTGTGTGTGTGTGTCGCATGCATGTATGTGTGTGTGTGAGTGTGTGTGTGTGTGTATCGCATGCATGTATGTGTGTGTGTGTGTGTGTGTGTGTGTGTGTGTGTGTGTGTGTGTGTGCGTGTGTGTGTGTGTTTGAAATGATTTTGTGAATGAAGCAAAGACTTTTTAACACCTACAAAAGTATACCTTTTTCACGCGAATCCGAAAAAAAAAAAAAAAAAAAAAATCCCGCAGACATCCTACTTTCGTTTGTCGGAAAGTGTCTGAACTAAAGTGAGAGTCCGGTTGAAAATGGTCTGTCCTGATTCATCATAACTCCTTCCTGTAAAACAAATCCAGACAGCTGACACGTGAGTTACTGCACATAGCGTGGTTCTGCTGACCACGTGTTCTTCACGACAGGTACTTGGGCTGTCTCCAGAGTGAAGATGAAGCCATAAGTGACGTCCTGTCGTGTCCAGTCTGCAGAACCCTGTCACTACCTCTTCCTTTCTCCTCTGTAAACGGTGAGAAATCAATCAACCCTGGAAGTCAATCACGTTGCCTTTGCCGTCAACTACTATCCTCTCCTCCCCCCCACCCCCCCATTCCCCCCACATCCACACGCCCAACTCCACGCCCTCCCACAATTACCGCCTTTCAGCACTTGTGTTTCCAGCGCCTCCGCCTTTTCTTGCTGGACATTAGCGCTGACTTACGCTTTTCTATATCAGACGATCCCCAATCTCCCCACACTCTGCGACACCCTCCCCCCCCCCTCCTCTGCCCCCCACTCCTCCCCTCTCCAACATCACCCAGTGACCCATCCTGTTCCCACACAAACCAGAACCAGAACCAGCTGAGTGACTCTCTTTTCCCAAGACTTACGAGCTTTGCAAACAGCACCGTAATCGGTGGTGATTATAGCATATGTATTCGTATCAATATTGTTCCTATCGAACACCTTTAAATTGCCATCCAGTTATTTACTGGACTGATTTGTGCTGTAGAATCCTGGCATGATCGATTTTCATGATCATTGTAAACCTGACCTGGTTCTGTCCAGACACGACAGCACCATTTTCCCGGTGGATAGCCCACAGAACATCGCAATGTAATGTTTGTCGGTTGAAGGTTGGGCTTTGCTGTCTATGAGTCTGTTGCATGTACGTTGTGTGTGTGTGTGTGTGTGTGTGTGTGTGTGTGTGTGTGTGTGTGTGTGTGTGTGTGCGTGCGTGCGTGCATGCGTGCGTGAGTGCGCGTGTTTGTGGTTGATTGTATGTGTGTGTGGGGGAGAGTGGGGGGGGGTATGTGTTAATAAATGCAGAAACTCTGGTTTCATTAGACGGTGTGTGGACTAAAGCTGAAGTGTTCAAAATGGTCTGGCATGATTTATATATAACTCCTGATTTAAAGTACTCGACGACTCAAGTAGGTATGTAGTTCTGGCGAGAGGAGACCATTGGTGTGACCACTTGTACATTAAACACAACATGTTATGCAACTGGTATCTGGCTGAATCTGACTGACGACTTTTACTTTTTTAAAATCTAAATTGCAGCCACATTATTGAATTGTAATTAGTTTAGAGCACGGTTATAAGCTTTGATTGTTGTGCTTCGTCTCACCTGTTATGCCGCTGCTTTGATGTTTCTGTGAATGAATAAAGTTTATTTAAATCAGACTGACCTGACGACGAGGTCAACTGCTATAATTTTTCATGTCCTGTTTGCCAAGGCGCGCATCTAGGTGTGTGTGTGAGTGCGTGCACGCGCGCGCGTCTGTGTATGTGTGTGTGTGTGTGTGCGCGCGCGCGCACGCGTGTGTGCGTGCGTGCGTGTGTGTGTATGAGAGGCAAGACAAGACAAGACAGAATTCTTTATTTCGAGGATAATAGATAAGCACTGGTGTGCTTTTTTATATCCAATTCTCGCCCTGAGTAGGGTCTACACTACACAATACTATATAAAATTAAAGCATTGTGTTAGTAGAGATACGTAACAGAGGTTAGTAGAGATACGTAACAGAGGAGAAAAAAAAAAGAAATATACAAAAAAATAAAAGAAAAATGAACACACACACACACACACACACACACACACACACACATACTCACACATGACATACATGCACAAGCATGGTGTTAGTAAAATGCATATGAAACAATGAACAAAATGAAAGAAACAAACACACACAACACACACCGCACCACAGACCAGAATGGGGATGGGGGGTGAGGGAGGTTCTCAGTCAACCATACCCATGTGACAGACAGTATCATTAAAATGAACGATTTACATAACACATTATGGCATGAGGTGGGAAAGGCAATGTCTTTTTAAGCAGGTTCGGCAATGGTGTTGTTTAATTGTTTCTGGGAGTGAGTTCCATAGGGTGGTGCCTGAGTAAACCAGACTGGATTTTAACAAGTCAGTTCTTGGGGTTGGGGTGGGGTGGGGGGGATCTTGATGAACTTACAGAAAATGTGTCTATTAATGTTGGTGGCGCATTACCTGTCATTACTACTGTGTTGTGAATCAAGCAAACCTTTTTCTCTTCAGCATTCCAATTGCAAGAGTGTTTTTTTTTTCCCTCTTGTTTCGTTGATCTGAACACATCTGATTTAGTCTAAAGGCTCCGTGTCCGAGGCAGTCTGATTCATAACCCACTGATTTCAAACAGTCGATGGTATGGTCGATACGTCAGTGTATTTTTCTGGCGAGACTATTTCATGCCCTCGTGGGGCTCTGACTGAACAGAGGCTGCTTTTAGCTGGCCTCGTTTTCTTCCCGTCCCGTGTTTGTCTGGACCTCAGTGATGGTGAAGCCATACAAACTGTGTGTTCTTTCATGTCCAGACAAACTGTTCAGTTCACTTTATATATATATATATATATCTATTGATATATATATAAATCTCACGTTATTTAGGAATGTATACATAGTTACTGTTGAAACTTGATTGTTCTATTTGTATGGGGGTGTGGTAGGTGAGAGGGTGCGGTGTGTTGTGTGTGGTGCGTGTGTGTGTGTGTGTGTGTGTGTGTGTGTGTGTGTGTGTGTGTGTGTGTGTGTGTGTGTGTGTGTGTGTGTGTGTGTGTGTGTGTGTGTGTGGTGTGTGTGCGTGCGTGTGTGTGTGGTGTGTGTGTGTGTGTGGTGTGGTGTGTGTGTGTGTGTGTGTGTGTGTGTGTGTGTGTGTGTGTGTTGTGGTGTGGTGTGGTGTGTGTGTGTGTGTGTGAGCAAAACCGTATGTATTTTCATGCCCAGTCTGCAAGGCCCTGTCACGATTCTCTGACCTCTGTTCACCCACCCCTCTCCTCACCCCACTCACTCCTAACGATCATCTGACATTACTCTCCCCACCCCTCTCCCCCTGACCCTACTCTCCCCACCACTTTCTCCTAACGATTCTCTTATCATACTCTTCACCCCTCTCCCCACCCCTCTCCCCTGACCCTACTCTCCTTACCCCTCTCCCCACCCCCCTCTCTCCTAACGATCCCCTATCCCCCATCCCTCTCTGTCCAAACACGATTCTCTGACCCTACTCTCCCCATCCTTCTCTCCACCTCACTCTCTCCTAACGATGCCCCTACTCCTCCTACTCCTCACCCCTCCACACCCACATTCTGCTAACAATCCTATGACTAACCTCTTGACCCTTCATTCGCATTCTTTTCTAACGCCTCTTTGCTCGATGTACCTCAATCCCTCTACCCCTCTCTTTATCTCACTCACTTGTGATGAACCTTCCTTACCCCCCCCCCTCCCCCCCCGCGCCCCCCCCCCCCCCCCCCCCACCTCCATTCCCTTCCCGTTCCACTCTCTGCTAACGATTCCTCTGACTCTACCCCCAACCCTTCTCCCCCACCCCACTCCTAACTATCATCTTAAGCTTACCCTACTCCACCACCCCTCTCCCCACCCCACTCTCAACTAACGATTCTCTGACCCTAATCTCCCCACCCCACTCTCTCCGTACGATCCTCTGACCATACACCCCACCCCTCTCCTCGCCCCACTCTCTCCGTACGATCTGTTGACAATACTATACTCCCCACCCTTCTCCGCACCCGACTCTTTCCAACCGGCAAAATCCCCTTTGTCGTTATGCATATTATGTTATTACCAACGACAGAGAGGATTTTGCCGCCAGGAACGCTGTCTTCATGTTCTAATCCGTCCTCCTCCCCACCCTGCCCCTCCCCCACCCCCTTCCCTCTCCCCTCCACGCCCTATCACTTTCCAGCAGTGATGGATGTTTCCACGTCTACCTCCTCTCTCTTCTCTTCTCCCCCCGGCAGTTAGCCACTGTCTTCTTCTGCTTTTCTGCCTCTTCTGAGTTGAACACCTTACCTCACCTCCCCCTCCTCCCTCCCCCCTCAGCACACCCACCATCCGCACACACCCTATCCTTGCTTTCCCACCCCAAACGTTCGTTCTGTCCCGCACAGACTGAAAACAGCTTAAATTCATGCCTTTTTTTTTTCTTCTTCTTCATCTTCTCTTTTTTTCAAGAGTTGCAAGCATTTTTTCTCCCTGGTTCGATTGGAATCTATATATGGACGTTCCTCTAAACTGCCAGCTATCCACTTATCTGCATTACTGGACGGATTTGGACTGGTCTCGTGTTGATGTGATCGATTTTCAGACTCACTGGAAAAATCGATACACCCATGAGCTGAATTTGATCACACATACTTGTGTGTGTGTGTGTGTGTGTGTGTGTGTGTGTGTGTGTGTGTGTGTGTGTGTGTTTTCTTTCTTGATCTGAACCTCCGAATCCATGTGTTAGATTGACTGTGACGAATTTACTTTCTTTTTCTTCTCAGATAACTAAACAAAATATTCCGTTCACTTTCAGAGTTGTACATTATTTTAGAATGTATATAATTATTGTTACTGTCTATCATCCATGCACAAATAGGACTTGGGATTTTTAAATCTGGATTTTTGATTGGTGTGTGTGTGTGTGTGTGTGTGTGTGTGTGTGTGTGTGTGTGTGTGTGTGTGCGCGCGCGCATGTGTGCGCGTGTGAAAGTGCATTTGAGCGTGCGTGCATGAGTGCGTGCTCGCGTGTGTGTTTGTGTGTTGTCGCGCGCCTATGTGTGTGAGTGCATATATGAGCGTGTATATGTGTTCGTGCGTGTGTATGTGTGTATATGCGAGTGCGTGTGCATGCTCATGAGAGAGAGAGGGGTGTGGGGAGAGAGAGAGAGAGCGAGAGAGAGAGAGAGAAGAAGAAGAAGAAAAAGAAGAAGAGAGGGTGGGGGTGGCAAAGAAACGATAAATTTGAAAGATTGTGTTTTTTTGTTTGTTTTTTTTATCATTATTCATGTTTTCATCCAGCGTGTACTTGGATTGTGTGCCACAACCCATCCGGTTTGTCCTGAAGTACTATGCGGGCCGACTGCCTGCGATAATGCACAAAGACCTATATTACATTTGTCCGGTACACACACACAGAGACACAGACACACACACAGGCACAGACACACACACACACACACACACACAGACACACACACACACACACACTTGATGTCGACTGGAGGAGGAAAAACAAACTCCCGTGGGCAGGACGTGGTAGGGATTGGGGGATGAGGTGGAACATCGAGGTCAGAATAAACCCTGCTGTCCTACATAATACAGGTGTGGAGTGATGGCATAGAGGTAACGCGTCCTCCTAGGAAGCGAGAGAATCTGAGCACGCTGGTTCGAATCACGGTTCAGCCGCCGATATTTTCTCCCCCTCGACTAGATCTTGAGTGGTGGTCTGGACGCTAGTCATTCGGATGAGACGATAAACTGAGGTCCCGTGTGCAGCATGCACCTAGCGCACGTAAAAGAACACATGGCAACAAAAGGGTTGTTCCTGGCAAAATTCTGTAGAAAAATCTACTTCTAAACTAATCGTTAAAATGTGTTCTGTATTTGTTATAAAGCATCGCGTTTAAAAAAAAAAAAAAAGAAAAAAAAAAAAAGAAAAAAAAAAAAGAGAAAAAAGAAAGAAAAAAGATTCGAACCCCGCGTGTTCGGGTGAGAAGAAACTGCCTTATCCATTACACTATCGTGGATCCTTAACTGACGTTCTGAAATTTAACATTTGAATATGCTTTTTTAAAGGGCGATAAATCAATTGCGGTATTCGCAGTGAGAACGCTGTTTAGATCATATTATTCTGGTGTATCTTGGGCATTCAAAAAATCTTTGAGGGCAATAAAAAAAAAATTCTTTTAATGGCTATCGCCGCAATAACACTGCAAGATTTAGCCGTTGTCACTAGATCTAGATAGATGTACAAGTTTAGTTACACCCGCCGGGAATGCAGTACGACACGGTGGATTCAATTTCTCTTTTATGTTCATTCTAGTTTTATAGTTTTAAAGTTGATATGAAAATTTAGGCTAGCCTTTATTGATCCATCCTCCCACCTCTCCCTCTCCGGTCCACAATTTTACAGATGCAAATAAGAGTAAAAGGAGGGGTAGTCCTACTGTAATAGCCTGCATTGAAGCTCCTCTCTAGTAATATATGGTGGAAGGGAGTAAATGAAAGAATGGATAGATATGTGAATTAACATATATAAGTCTAGTGTATCGGAAACAGTGAGGAGGGGAATCTATAGGTCATCTCTAAGTTCCCCCAGCTCTACTTTCCCAAAAGTTTACATTTTGTAGGTCTTCCACCAAGTCAATGGTCCTTCAGGTCTTTGTCTACTGTTGACAATTGTTGACTACAACCCCAAAGTGTTCAGACTGCGTTATTTGTCACTTTTTTGCATTGTGATGTCTTGATGGGTTTTTTATTACCACTGCCTGTGAACTGTTGATTAGTGGTGGTTATACAATTCCCGGCAGAATTTGACAATTAGCTGACCATTACTTTCTGCTGTTCGAAGCATTTTAACACTATGCTCTGTGTGTGTGTGTGTGTGTGTGTGTGTGTGTGTGTGTGAGAGAGAGAGAGAGAAAGATTGAGAGATTGAGATGGTTTATTCATATAGGCCAGAGCCCCTTTGAAGGGGGATATACAGTAAAATGGTGAAGTCATACATTCAAAAGTCTTCATGATGTAACATATACACTTCTCCTTTTGAGTGCTTTATACAGATATAGAGCGAACTCCTTAACAGTCTTTTCATTTGTTGATGACATTAACATGATAAGTCTAAACAAGCAAGAGTATTGACAGTATTTAACTGGAATCAATTGTTCTCTAAGATCTATTAATACTGGGCAACACAGCACAAAGTGAACTTCATCTTCTTTAGATTGTTGACACACTGGACAAAACAAATTTTAGGCACATGATTTTCGATATCGATAATAAAGCGTACTTATTTCAATAACACCTAATCTAAACCTTGCCAAAGTATATTTCAGATGTCTATCAAGTCTCATTGACATATAAACCGGCATATTATAATGTATATGACAAAACATTCGATAAAAATCAAATCTGTCGCTATTCTGGATATGAGAGCTCCAATTTTGCCATCTACAATCAATTAATGTTCTACGAAATACATGAATAAAATCGCTGATATCTCCGACACCTTGGTTCAACCATACGAAACCAAAACCATACTCACAAAGTTTCATTCTCACATTAGACACCCAATTTCTCTTGCCTCTATTATCTAAATCTAATAGCATTCTAATGGCTTTATGGGGTAATCTGTGCTCTTCCATCTTCCACCAATATTGAATACATTTAACAGTGGAAGTCAAAACGATGGGATATCTGGCTGTTTCTCTTTACACTAAATCATTAGGTGTTTGTAATGACAATCCGAGCAATTTCTTTAAAGCATATAGGTGTATTTTTTCACAGTATACAGCAGCAGAATCGAGACCCCAAATTTCAGCTCCATATAGTACCATAGGTTGAATTTGTGAATCAAATAACTTTAAAAATAAAGTTGCAGAATCGTTGTTTAACAATGATAATTTCTTCATTATACACAATAATGCATTTTTAGCTCTGCTAACGAGATTTTTACAAGCAAAGGCAAAACTTAAACGTGTCGAGAAATATAAACCTAAGTATTTATATATATTGACAACAGGCATTACATCTCCATTGTAAGTCCATCTTTCTCTTGATGCAAGGTACCCTCCCTTTCTAAATACAATTATATTGCTTTTTGCCATATTAACCTTTAATTGTAAAGAAAATGCAGCTCTTTGTAAATTATTTAGTTGAGTCTGTAATCCAATTCCCGTTTCCGATATTAAAACAATATCATCAGCTAACAAAATAATAAAGATTTCAAGAAAATTATCTGTAAACTTTGCACCCTGCCTTCCACAACGTAAAACTTCAAGTGCCAGCTCATTAATAAATAAAGAGAACAAAACGGGACTACCAGAAGTGCAGTTAATATATTCTGTCAGAGCAGCGCCAGATCTCACTCTTGCCTTAACACACTCATACATACTCACAACACATTTATAAAGTTTTCCATGGATACCTTTTTTAAGCAAAATAGGCCACAGCAACGTTCTATTGACGGAATCAAACGCTTTCTCGAAATCAATAAATGCTACATAGAATTTCCGATTTAGACAAAACTGTTTTTGAACAAATGCCATTAATGTGAACATGTGATCTATAGTGGAGTAGTTTTTCTTGAACCCTGCTTGGAATTCACCTGTAATGTTATTATCACTCACCCATTCCTGCAGTCTCCGGTTAATTACAGAACTGTATAACTTACTATATACATTACACAATGAAATGCCTCTGTAGTTATTTGGGTTGTTTGCGTCACCTTTCTTATACAATGGAAGGACAATAGATTCTGACCAACTTTCGGGATAGATCCCTTTGTCAAATAAAGAATTGAAAAAGTTAACAAGAAAATCTAAAACTACATTAACCTGGCAGGCATTTTTAATCAACTCACCTATAATTCCATCTGGGCCAGAAGCCTTGCGAGATTTTACCTTTCTTAAAGCAAACAGAATCTCTTCTCTTGAAATAGGACGATTTAAATTTTCATCACCATACTCACCTATACTCTCATGTTCACTGTCCCTATTTTTCAGCTGACTATAAGAGTCAACGTTTCGTTCAAGCAACTTCCTAAAGTGCCGAAATCACGTTTCTAAGCGAATGTTATTCACAGGTTGAGTTCTTTTCCTTGAAATTTTGTGCACATAATCCCAGAATTCTTTTTGACTTTTTATAGACTGAAGTAATCCACTTAATAGGCCATCATTATATTCCTTCTTTTTTTCTTTTCAAAAGACATTTGCATTCTTTCCTAGCTTTACAAAAGGACTCACGTGTTGGTTTGGACAGAGTACGACGGAATCTATTCAATAAATTTCTAACATTCCTTTTAGCAACTTTGCATTCCATGTCATACCAATCGCCTTCTTTTTCTTTCCTACCAATACTCACCTGTTTCTTCATGCATGTTGCTGCTTCTTTCAGGCTACAGTTAAATTCATGCAGTGTTTCATTAATTAATATCTACATCAATTAAACTAATCGCCTTTTCCATACGGTCCTGCATTTCATCAGAAAAAATCGCAGCACTAAATGTATCAAAATACACATCATTCCAAACAATTTTCTCAGTCACACGACAGACATTCATCTCATGTGCGCTGTTTGGGTTGTTATTCGGGAAACTAATAAATAATACTAAAGGCATATGGTCTGATTCGATTCTCTCATATACACATAATTCAGTTATCAGAAAGACTCAAAAATAAATCACACGACATTAAGAAATAGTCATTAACGCTGCTTCCGCTATCAGATATGAACGTGTAGTGACCTTGACGATCACCCTGACACATATCATTTATAATGCACAAATTCAAAGCAGTACACATATTAAGCAATAACTTTCCATAATTGTTCAAAACATTATCTTCCGAATTTCTGTTTACATTCAGTGGACCACTTTTATGTTGAACATCAAATGAAGACATGTTTTCCTCCATTTCATTTTTTTTCGGGGGGCAGGGAGGGGAGGGGGGGGGGGGGCATTTTGGGACGGATTTTCGAGAAAAGTCAAGGTGGACCGAACCAGCATGGGGAGGGGGTGGGGGTGGGAGGGGGGAGTAGTGGGGGGGGGGGACGCCGCAGAACGTCGCCCGGGAGACGTCACAAGACATTAAACTAATCCCCGGGGGACGATTGGGGACACCGACAAGACCCCCGGGGGACCTCCGCGAGGGGCTACGATTTGGGACGTTACACCGTTTCTGACTTGCCTTTCATTCATGCCCCCTCCCCCACTTCCATCACTCCTCCCCCCTACACACACACTCACACAAACACACACCATCCCCCCCCGCCCCCCTGCCCCTGCCCTCGCCCTCCCTCCCGCGCTACAGTTATCTCTTTTATTTGTTTTTGATACAATGTTCTGAGGTTCTTTTTTTATACTATGTTTTGAGGTTACGTCTAGTTATTATGTTTGGTTGTCAAGTGTGTGTGTGTGTGTAGGTGTATGTATCGGGGTAGGTGTGGGTGAGAGGGAGCGGTGGGTTGGGAGAGATGCGGAGGGTAGGGGTCGTGGGAGATAGTAGGGGGCTTGGGGGAGGAGGCGGTGGCCAGTAAATAAAAGACATAATCAATAAAGAAAAACAATCGTTTGCGCCAAAGAGTGAGTGTGCATGCGTGCGTGTGCATGCGTGCGCGTACATGTGTTGGTGTGGTTGTATGTGCTTGTGTGCGCATATGTGTGTGCGTATGCGTGCGTGCGTGCGTGTGCGGTGTGTGTGTGTGTGTGTGTGTGTGTGTGTGTTTCCCCATTCATTTCCATCCTTTGTATCTGGCTGTTCGAATGGATTTGGAGACTCCTTCCCTCCCTCTCTCCCTCCCTCTGTCTCTCCCTCTCTCTCTCTCGCTCGGACTGGCATGAAATCAATAAAAGAGGCCTGCCGTTATTGATCCTCTTTTCTTGACTACCGTCTCCCCCCCGTCCCAATTTTACCTTTCCCCTCCCTTCCCCTCCCCGTCCTCCCCCCCCCCCCCCCAGCCCTCTTTCAAGATCCCTCCTAACCATTCCTCTCCCCCCCCTCCTTTGCTGAAGGCCTCCCAAGCTGACGCCCTGTTTGTTTATCACGGTGTGAAACCACCCCTCCCTACTGTGCCACACGGTGTGGAAGAGACTGCACAACTTCTCACAAAAAAAAGTCACCTGTGCTGGTCAGGCAACCAGGCTAGTGTCGGAACGACGAGCTAGCCCTTCAACACCCAGCTTTCCCAAGCCCTGCGGCGATGCAGAAGTGGTAACGGGGACAGGCAGAGGATGCTGCTGGCAGTTCCTAGTCACGACTCTACACGCAGGCGGCTGTGGGGTGATGGTCGTCCGCCGTAGACTGGGGCAGATGCGGCGCCCGTATCCTCCCACAGTGTCAGAGCAGCCCTTTTTAGGGATAGCACTGCTCTCCCCACATGGAGAAGGGGAGATAAAAGGATCCATAAACAAAGCCTGCCTCGCCTAGTAGGAAACCGCACCTACTTGGACATCCAACACTAGCGGTCGAAAACAGCAGAAGAAAAGAACCAGGAGTCATGCCCTGACTCTGGGTGCCTGGAATGTTCGCATCCTTTTCGACAGAGACGACAGACCAGAAAGACGCACAGCGCTCATTGCTAGAATGCTTGATCGCTATCAGGCGGACATAGCAGCCCTGAGCGAAACCAAGTTTGCCGGTGAAACCTAGCTGGGGGAAGTTGGACGGGGCTACACTTACTGCATTTGGAAGCCAGATGGCACCCCAAGAACCTCAGGCGTGGGCTTTGCCATACGAACCAAACTTGCACGACAGCTTGACAGCCTTCCACGTGGGATAAACGATAGGCTGATGACCCTGCGTCTGAAGCTGTCCAAGGATCGCTTCTCAACAATCATCAGCTGCTATGCCCCGATGATGACCAACCTTTATGACATCAAAGAACCTTTCTACGAGGAGCTCAGCCACACCATTTCAGCAGTAGACAGAAAGGACAGGCTGATCATTCTTGGGGATTTCAATGCCCGCGTCGGCGTGGACTTCTTCTCGTGGCCAAAAGTCCTAGGACAGCACGGCAATGGCAAGTGCAACTCCAACGGACTGCTTTTGCTCTCGCTCTGCGCGCAGCATGGACTGACCATCACCAACGCCCTCTTCCAACAAGAGGACAAGTACAAGAACACATGGATGCACCCCCCCCCCCCCCGCCCCCTCCAAGCAATGGCACATGCTGGACTATGTGATTGTCCGGCAGATGGACAGAGGTGATGTTTCCATTACACGCTGCATGAGAGGAGCAGTCTGTTGGTCGGACCATCGCCTGGTACGCAGCAAGATGAACATCAGACTTGCACGCAAGCTCCACCCAGCTAGGCAGAAACCCCCTAGGAACATCCACCGCCTCCCTATCACCAAGGACGTGCTGCAGCAGCAAATCCAAACAGCTCCCCAAGAAATTCCTGCATCGACTGATGTAGAAGAAGTATGGAACACCTTTACAGATGCTGTGTACACAGCAGCAGCTGACACACTCAGCTTTGTACGGAGGAGCCACAAAGACTGGTTTGACGAGAATGACTCTGGAATCTCCAAGCTCCTGAACACACTGAATATACGGCATCAGGATCACATTTCCGATAAAGACTGCCAGAGGAAGGAGAACCAGTTCTTGCAAACCAAGCAACTCGTACAGAAGAGGCTGCGTGAGATGAAGAACACCTGGTGGGAGAGAAAGTCCGAAGAGCTTCATTCCGCTGCTGATGCTCACGACATGAAGACCTTCCATGATGGTCTCCGAGCTTTGTATGGGCCGAGAGTCACAGGATCAACCCCTGTCCGAGCCTTGGACCAGACCACCCTCCTGACAGACAAGAAAGCCATCCTTGCCCGCTGGGCAGAGCACTTCAATACCCTCAACAGGGACTCGTCCGTATCTGACGAGGTAATTGCAGCCCTCCCACAGCTACCAGTCAATGACTCGCTAGCTGCCCCTCCCACTAAGGCCCGAGACCCAGAAGGCCCTGAAGCTGACAACGTCAGGAAAAGCACCAGGAGCGGATGGAATCCAGGCTGACATCTACAAGTATGGAGGCGAGGTGCTGACAGACACTGCGAACCAAACAATACACACACACACACACACACACACACATGTTGGAAGTTGTAAAACATTGTCCAATTGAATCGTATTCGTCATAGTCGTCTGTTGCCAACGTAATGTTTGTGTTGACGTCACTGTCATAAACAGTGTAGTTTTTGCCGGTCAGTTTGGCAATATGGTTGACCGAAAGGTTTTGTTCAAGTCTGTTCTTCGTCCAAATCTAGTATCACGAAGCAGCTGACACATCAAGCATCGTGCAACCGAGGCACAGAAGTGCAAAACTATTTCTACGCGTGTTCGTGTGCACATTCGTGCATTCATATATTCAGTAAGTCCGTTTCTCTCTCTCTCTCTTGAACTTGAACTGGAATCAGACGTTTTAGGCCTGTGAAGGCTTGTTCGTCGTTCAACTGGATACAGTATACCAGCATGCGTGGCCTAATGATAGCATACTGGATCATATATGCTTGGAGAGTTGGCCTAATGAGCGTCTAACCTAGTCTTGAAAGATAAAATGGTTGGGGCAGTCTTCACAGAATCACAGAAATGTTTGGCTATAGGCTAAAAGCCTTTTGCCTTCATAATCAGTGTCCATTCATGTGCTTTTGGATCACTTGTGAACAGACCCTTGTTTAAATCTGGCATAGTGTATACTACATTTATCTACAGCTCAATAAAGATTTAACTCTGTGAAAAATACGTGGCCCTTAAACTTTTGGTCAATGTGATTTTTGAAGGCGTTTACCGATGGTGCATTGATGGTGTCATAGGAAAGGTTATTCCAAAGATTTATGATACGGTTAGCAAAGAACTTGCGGATATGGTTAATTACGAAATTAGTTTTGTTTATTTTGAAGTTGTGCCCTTGAACTTGAACTTGAACTTGAACTGGAATCAGACGTTTGAGGCCTGTGAAGGCCTGTTCGTCGTTCAATTAGATACAGTATACCAGCATGCGTGGCCAAATGAAGGCCTACACACTGATTCTGTTCAAGTTCATAAATACTT
Source organism: Babylonia areolata (assembly GCF_041734735.1). Lineage (NCBI taxonomy): Eukaryota > Metazoa > Mollusca > Gastropoda > Neogastropoda > Buccinidae > Babylonia > Babylonia areolata. Next base: position 45,652,960 of record NC_134877.1, read on the forward strand.
GGAGAGCTGGCCCAATGAGCGTCTAACCTTGTCTTGAAAGACAGTCTGTCTTTCTATCTTTTTCTCTGTGCATTTGCAACAAGGCTAGTATTTTACTGTCTAAAAATCTCTAAGAAACTAAAGGGCATTCAGAGTATTGTTGAACCATTGATAATTTCAGAGGAAAATAGTGTTGGAATTTTTACTTTCCTTTTCGTCGTGGTAGTAGTAGGTAGCGACAGCCTATATAGGTACAGGCACAGATACAGTATTTTGGGCAAAAACCAAGCCTTGCGGCCTTTCCACACCCCTTCTTGGTATAGTTGTTTGGTTTTAGCGTTTCCATTTGCATGCTAATTTGCCTAAATAGCTATTCATCATAGTCATATTTCTGCACTATTGATCTAGAATCACTGTTAAGAAGATTTTTGAATTGCTTAATATTTTTAGCTGATTTCGTTACATTAACAGTGCATTCCAACCTTTAACAACCCTGATGTTGAAAGATGGTTTACGGATATTAGTCCTGCAAAACTGGGTATAGTTAGTATATGAGTTTCTGGTTGTATCAGACTTGTTAGCTGAGAAAAAAGTGTTAGGGTCAATATCATCAATTTTCTTAGTGATCTTGAAGACGTGGGGTGGGTTGCATGAGCGAGCTTGGCAGCGCTAAAAATGTTCCTAACTTCACGGTAAATCCCATGCACTTAGGAACATTCTTAGCTCTAAACAAACTTAGCGCTGCAAAGATCGTTTCATGCAACCCGGCTCAGAATCATATCTCCTGTAAAGTGCTTGTATTTCAATGAATGTAGATCTAACTATGTCAACCGACTGTGGTAATCTAACTCTCTGAGTTCCGGTACCATTCTCGTTGCTCTCCTCTGGATCTGCTCAATCGTTACTGATTGTCGTTTTAGTCTGGGATACCATATTACATTGCCGTATTCTAGTGTTTTTTTTAAAATTATTATTTTTTAATTATTTTTTTTTATGTACTGTCGCAGTAGTTTGCATTATTTGATTGTTGATCTGTGTTCGTGTGTGTATTGTGCCTGTAGGTGCGTGTATGTGTGTGTGTCACTGAGTGAGTGCGTGAGTAATGTGTTTGGGTATGCGGCTTGTGTTCGTTGGTGCATGTGTGCGTGCGTGCGCGCGCGCGCGCGTGTGTGCGTGTATGTGTGTGTGTGTGCGCACGTTGTGTGTTTTGTGTGTATGTATGTATGTATGTAATGTACCTACGTATAAATGCATGCGTATACGTGCTTGTGTTCTTTCAATTTCAATTGTCTACTTTGTTGTTGTTGTTGTTATTATCATTTTTTAAATACCTGTTGAATTTCTTGATTTAATCAACTGACATGACCATTTTAATTGTTCACTCTCACCTATGTTTCAAATTATATGCATATGTTTGTGTGGGGATGTTTGAGTGAATGTGGGTTTTTTTAGTGCTATTGTAAAGCGCATAGAGCTTCAAGAATATGTGCTATAGCAAGAAGTCTTAATAAATAAATAAAATAAACAATTGTCTTATAAAGATTGGTGAAAATATCTTTATCCATGAGAGTAAAAGTTCTCCTTATAATACTCAATATTTTATTCGCTTTATTAACAGCTGCCTGAATATGGGCATGAAAAGAAAAATCCTGATCAAATGTGACACCCAGGTCTTCTTCACTGTCATGAAGTTTAGCATTTTCAGGTGCATCCCCATGGAACTCACTCCATGTACACATACAAACAAGCAGTTCTCTATCTACTTTCAAGTCAAATCTCGATAAATTTCTTCAATCCTTCCAACCATAAATGATTCAGATATAGAGGCGACCGCTGGCAGTAACAATTAGGGTATTTATATCTCACTTATTGGATCCGTTGTTTTTGTTTCTCCTTGTTCTTGTTTTGCTCTTGTTCTTATTCTGTCTTATTTTCTTTACATTCACTTTGTTTTGTTTGCTTGTTTACATTTCTTTCATTTTCTTCTAATTTGTGTGCATGCAGGAATATATATATATATATATATATATATTTTATTCCATTATGATGGTGACAATAGCTGTAAAAGTGATATTGGTGATGGCAGTAGTCATTTTAGTATTAATTACAACTGTCGTACGTGGGTCTGATGATAACAACAATGTGGCTTTAGTCATCCGGTTGTCGATACTGTTGACATTTTTTCCCCCTTTCTCTCTCTCTTATCCATCTGTCAGTGTGTGTGTGTATGTGTGTGTGTGTTCTTTATCATATTCCTCCTGCAGGTTTTTTGTTTTGTTGTGGTGTGTGTGTTTGTGTGTTTGTGTGCGCGTGGGCGCGCATATCTCTTTCTGCATATAGAACAGAAAAATACTAAACACAGTGTTTTGTGTGCGGCAGAGCGCGCGCGAGTGTGTGTGTGTAGTGTGCCACCATGGCTGCGGAGGCAAATACCCCCATGGAACAGCTGTTACCCCAGTCGGGCCAAGAGCCCAGTGCAGACCTCGCTGGCTCAGATGTCGACGTCTCGGCAGATGTGCTGATGCAGAAGAGTAATGAGCCGGAAGCAGCACCCCAGACATCGGAGAAAGGACCTCAGCCTTCGGCCGAGCAGCCCCAACCGGCCGAGCAGCCCAAGAGAGTGGAGTCCGCTATACAGTCTGGGAATGCGTGGCGGGTACCAGAAGGGCAGCCCCACATACCAGGCGAGGTGTCCATGGATAAGGATGACAACTACATTCCTCCGGGAATGACTAAATTCAAAGTGCGTTGGTACAAGACAGCGAGCGAGCGAGCGAGGAGCGAGAGAGAGAGAGAGATGGGGGGTGGGGGTGGGGGTTATTTATTCAGTAAAGGCCATGGTCCCTCATGAAGAGGGTAATGACTAATGTGAACAATCATTCTAAAACAATAAAATCATACTAATGGCAATAGTAACTGAAAAACCACAAGTGGTAGACTAGAAGTTGAATAATGCGCAGCTAATAACGACTAACTACATAACACATTGAGATTTTTAAATGCTTTATGCAAGTAAATAGCAAATTGTTTTATAATAGTTTTGTTTGTAGAAGACACAAGCATTGCAAGTCCAAGTACAATTGGGTGCCTATTATATTTTCATGGAATGATTTGCTGTCTCAGGTCATTCAAAGCAGAGCAACATAACACAGTGATGTTCAGTTTCTTCAGCACATCTGCTTAAGGGACAAAAAAGATCACAGATAGTGAACTTGTCGATGACGATAAAGAAAAAATGTCGGAAATCCCTTATCTGAACTTTGCCGTGATAAATATTGATCATTACAGAGAGAGGGACACACACACACACACACACACACACACACACACACACACACACATACCTACGACACACACTGAAATTTGTACCCCTTCTGTTTTGCTTTACTCTATATGGATTGGCTGAGTCAGAGTGTCAACACGCAACACTCTACCTCCGAAGAACGGCTCCAACTTTTACGATTGTCTTTTACGATCATCTCCAACATTGTCCCTCGAGGCTGAGACCAGTGCCAGAACTGGGAAGGGCTGTCACCTTCTTGGGAAAGCTCCACAAGAGAACGCGGCAGGAGAAAAAAGAACCCACGGCAACAAAAGGGTTGTTCCTGGCAAACTTCTGTAGAAAAATCCACTTCGATAGGAAAAACAACTAAAACTGCACGCAGGAAGAAAAAAAAAAAAAAAAAAAAAAAAAAAGGGTGGCGCTCTCAGTGTAGCGACGCGCTCTCTGTGGGGAGAGCAGCCCGAATTTCACACCGAGAAATCTGTTGTGACAAAAATGAGAACTACAAAGGACCTCGCAGAAAACACTCAACTGAAAGTCTGCCAGGCACGTGCTCAGCATCCTCCCGTATGGCAGTGGACAACTGACTCCAGGCAAGAGAAGAAGCCAGAACTCCTTCCATCTGCTTTGCCGCAGCTGATGTATCAACGTCAAAAGACAAGGTTCCAAACACCCAGGCACTGAAAGATCCAAATGTTTGATGTCAATCCCTCAATCGTTTATCTCAGACGGTTTGTTACCTCTTGTGCACAGGATGCAGAAAGGGACAAATTCCAATCTACGTTCAACTTGACACTGTTGTCTGGATTGTCGGACGCCCTCTCTCTCTTTCCATATATACATACACATACACACGCGCGCGCTAACACACACACACACACACACACACACACACATATATATATATATATATATAGAGAGAGAGAGAGAGAGAGAGAAGTGGGATTTTAAAAAGGGGGGATCAAGCGAGCCGGGAGGAGAGAATCGCATAATTGGTCGAATTAATTAAAAGAAGGCGGAAAAAAGCACATTCTGCAGCCGACCCAGGTCCATGAACTTCCCGATGTAAGATGTACAGTTTGAGAATACCACTCCATAGCTGGACTGCTGAGCGAACGAACAATTTATTTCGCACCATTTCAAGGGGTGAAATAAAAATAAAACAAACAACAACAAATTCATTGAATATATCGTTCGTTCGTTATATATTGAATAAATCGTTCGTTCGTTCGACTGTTGAGCCATAGCAAACGTTGACGCGCCACCATTGGGTGCAACCATTGTCTAGCGAGGTAGACAGGGGTCAGTACTCAACAGATGCAACAGTTCAAAATGTAAGAATGCACTGGGCAGGGGAAGGCAATGTCTGTAGCAAAACATTTGGCATGAGACAGGATGGACTGACTGTGACCTATGAACGACTGAGTTGCACGAAATGACCGAAAGTGACGGTAGCCATGGGCTCGGAAAAACACTGTCAACGTTTACCGTCAAGAGGACGCAACAGGACTCCCACATTTACAGCTCTTGGGACTGAAAACTGTGTGACTCATGTCAAATGAGTTGCTGAACAATTTACCCCATTTCGATGCAGTATTGTAACAATATACTGTCAATACGAACTGATTTTTCAAATTTCAAACTGTTTACGTCACTGTATCCTTTTTATTCTGGACCCATTGATATAAATTTTATCAGTGTATGTTAAACGGTTCCGGGGATATGAATCTTTAAACATTTATTTTGGGGCGGAAATTCGCGCCAAATGAAAATGAAATGAAATAAGGATTTTGAAGGCTCAGTGCACTAGATTTATCGTATGAAGATTACCAATTTGGTTTTATACTGTTCCCTATAGCATAAGTAATAAGCCTGATTGTTTTCAGATTCAGAATTGAACACACACACACACACACACACACACACACACACACACACACACAATTTTTTTTTAATTGTAATGGCTGGCTCATAAGGTTGAAATAAGAAAAGTCTTCAATTTCTAACTTTCGCACATGTTACATTTGTAAACGTCATTTCAGATAATTTGACAGCTTTCATTTAATTTTAAGCTGCAGAAGTGGTTTTAGTGTCACTGCAATCAGGAAAAGGAGATCTATTGTTTGATTTGCAACATATGTGCATTTCTCTGAAAATAAAATGGTGAACGATTTTTGCCTTTTTTTAAAGTTACGCTTCAACCTTTAACACACAACAGCAAAGGTTTTGAAAGCTATTGCAAAATGCTGTAGAT
>NC_134877.1:45660975-45703475 GCF_041734735.1 Babylonia areolata
ACCCATTTGGGAGATGAGTAAAGCACAGTTTGATATCAATCGCACTGACATTGCAAAAAAAGAAAATCCAAATATCATGGCAACAGAAGTCCGATTACACCTTCAGAATAGATACCGTGGCCACTTACATATTTACACAGACGGCTCACTCCTAGACAATGGCCAAGCAGGTTCAGCTTTCGATATACCAAAACTGAAAACAGAACGATCATACCATATTGGTAAAGATCGATCAATATTCACAGCTGAACTTATCGCTGTTCTTATGGCTTTAAATTATATTCTTGATCTTCCAGTTTGCCTTCTTCAAGTATTATTTTGTGTTGATTCAAAATCAGTATTATATGCTTTAAACTCGTCAAATTGTAAGAACAAGTCCAAAATAATAATAGAAATAAGTCACATTGTACATCTTTTGAATTTGAGAGGAACTCATATAACTTTTTGTTGGGTTCCTTCTCACCTTGGTCTCCTATATAATGAATGGGCTGACAGGGCTGCAAGAAAAGGTGCAAAACACCAACAGGGAACCACAGACCTTTGTGTGCCTTTGTCTGTACAAGAGGGGTACCGCTTACTAGAAAAAGCATCATGGAGCAAAGTTAGGGAAATATACCAGCAAAATGGCAAAGTTTTAAATAAAAGTATAAATAATATTCAACAACCGGAATCTATCAATCAATCAAATACATTCAGTAATTTATTCAGATTAAGGCAAATTCAGGCATTATCAAACAGGATAAAGCTGAACGCTTTTATAACAAAGTTCAGCAGAGATGTTAAATGCATATGTGGAGAATCTATTTAAAACACATACTCTTTGAATGTCTGAAATCGTTTTTACCAAACTTCTCGGAAAATTTTTTTAATGTATTTTTGACAATTTCAAGATGTTATCTGCTATTGCAGAAGGTTTGCTGCATAGTTCAGTTGGACATTTGTTATAGTTGTTACAGTTGTTTGATGTTAGCGTTTCCTTCTATATTGTGCCTATGTCTCCCCTCTCCCCTTTTAATGTCTTATTTTTCCAATGCTCTGTATCTTTCCCCACTACACACGCACACATACGCGCACACACACATACACACACATCATTCATCATCCTCTGCCCAATACCGTTCCCACCACCACGCTCCGCCCTCCACCCCCCCTTTTTTTCTTTTTCGTCTAATATCACTTAAAGTGGAAGACGTTAAACTGAAGACTACTACTACTGCACACATACACACGGACACACATACAAAATGGTGGAGACTACCAGCAGCTGAACGTTACTGTGGCAAAGTTGACGCAACTACGCGGAAAGAAGATGAGATCAAGAAGCGGTAGTGCTCGAGTGCTCGTGTGTCTTCAGCAACAACCCATGCAACCGGCCGATAAACGAAAGCAGGTGGCAGCGCTGCGGAAATTGGAGAAACGAAATCTATGCTGTCCGAAACGAGGTTGCCAAATACAACAACGGAATTCCAAACCACGACAAAAAAAGGCGAGGCGATTTCTTCGATCGCGGTAGGCCTAAACACAACTGATGCTTTATTAGAGCTAAAGCAGACTATAACCACCCTGTGCACCTGGAGGACCAAAATGAAACGTTACAACAAATCACAAAAAGAACTGTTTCTATGGAAACCAAAGAATTTCAGACTGAATCCAGCCCCACAACAAAACTCATACACTGAAGCAACAAAACTGAATCAATTGAGCCCGGAAAAAGCAAAGAAAACAGAAAACAACATCGAAAGAGAAGACCATCATCTTCAATGAAGAAAAGGAAACACCAAAACACCAAAAGCTGCAGAACAGTGTCATCAAGTCAACCCTGACGAAAAATCCACGAATTACGTCAGTTTAAGACAACCTGACACAAAACGTTCTTAAAAAAAGGACACGGCGATCACAAGGATTTCACCTTGAACAAGATACGGAAGTCCCTGCACGAGTACTCTTCATCTTAAGAAAAAAAAAACGATGTTGTGGTCATCCACTGTGGAATAAATGACCTAAAATCCAACGAACCCAGGGACTTGCGCAAATCATTTATATCCGCAGTGAAATATTCTGCGCAGAAAGATCCACACACAAAGTTCGTCATATGCAAAATAACCCCCGTGAAAGATAAGAAAACAGATGTTAAAAGGCAGCTATTCAACACCATCAGCACTTCAGAACTTTATGATGTAGCCAACATCTCCGTGGAAAATACCAACCTGACAACATACTATCTCCGAGACCGTGTCCACCTGAACAGGAGAGGGACCAGTCTACTAGCCGGCAACGTTGGTCGTCATGTCCGAGATCTACCGTGGGAGGCACCAAGACGTCAAGCACGCCCCAACAGATCTCATCCATATCGGCACAACTCCGTCCATCCTCGCCGCGAGTGGTACAACAGATACTGATACGACATGCTAACAGACTGGTATATGTTCTGACACTTGCGTCATCTGTTATCGCCACAACCAGAGTTGACTGTTTCAATCACCAGCACTACAGAGGCAGCTCTACTGAGTACTTTTTCTACACTTCGCCGTTACATTCATTAACGTTTTTCCTTATATAGTTTAATGTTAAACATTTTTATCTATTACTTTCTTAGTTCCTAGTCTTTCTTTATATACTATCTAATCTGTTAAACTGTTATAGAGTTGGACATTTACGTAATACTGATATCCTTTGTATATAATAGATTACTCCTTTTTAAAGATGACTGAAAATGATTTCAAAGTTTATCAGTGGAACTATCGTTCCATTATGACAAATTGTGACCAACTAGTTCAATATCTGGCACTAAACAGCAACCAAGGTTTAACCCTCCAGTCACTAAATGCGAGAAGAGAAAAATTGCCCAAGATTGATAATTATCATTCCCCGATCCATCAAAAGGCAGACACCACTGGTAAAATAAATACAGCCATTTACGTTCATGAAGGTGTGAAGTACATACCCTGTCCAAGCCCTGCTCCACCAGACATACAAGGCCTAAATCCGTGTGCAGTGACAGTCCAGTGTAATTCCTCACTGCTAACTGTCGTTTCTGTTTACTTACCACAGGGACCAAATGATTTTAACAGAATGGATTCGCACATTACAAGCAGACACACACACACACACACACACACACACACACACACACACACACACACACAAATTCTTACAGCAGGAGATTTCAATGCTCATTCACCATTTTGGGAGAAGGACTGTAAAATTGTAACAAGCAACCGATTTATCGAGAATCTTGTGGACTCGACCTTCTATCTGCTTAATGATGGGGGAATAACACCCTTTCCAGATAATCCCAGTCATAGAGCAACCGCTATTGACCTAACTTCAGTGTCGCCCGACTTAGCACCAGTCTGCGAATGGAACACATTAGATGACACTCTAAACAGTGACCATATACCTGTTGTCACTTGCTTAGAAAGCAACTAGCCAACTGGTCGAAATTTTCGAAATTACTTTCATCGTTTTACGTAATTAATTTTGACAGCAAAGATGTGGACAGTTTATATTCTTTATTTACAAATGCCGTATTGACTGCCTCAAATGATTCCACAATATAAACAAAATCTAACAAGCGCCCAGGTAATATCTGATGGAACGAAGCTTGTGAAAAAGCAAAGAAGGAAAAAAACTGCATTTAAAACATACATTAGAGACAACTCTATCGAAAACCACGTTAAAATGAAAAAGCGAAAAACAGATCTAACAGGGTCAATGCCTAAGCAAAAAGGGAATACTGGTTGTCCTTTTGTAAGAACGAAGTTTCAAACTATAAAGATATCAAAAGGTCTGGGAAAGACTTAAAACTATGAAAAATGGCATTAATTTGCCACAGTGCCCCATTCGACCACCGAATTCAGATCTGCCTTCAAGTTTGGAGAAGGCTGAAGCCTTTGCTCAAATGTTTGCTAAAAATAGTAGTGTGGTTCGTCCGGCGGGATCGACGAGGACCATCTAGTCATCCTGGGGGGTGGGTGGGTTGGGCTCTGTGGGTGCGCAGATGACTGGTCAGGCCAATCCGCGCCCGGAAGGTTCTGACGCAGTGTGGACAGGGGATGGTGGCGGCTGTCGGGGACTTGCTGGCACTGCTTTTCCTGGCCTGTCTGCGTTGCTCTGCTGCAGCGATTCTGTTGGCCTCACAGGATTTGGCGCCTTTGTGGACAGCTGAACGCCACTTTGGTCTGTCCATTGCATTCAGCTCCCATGTGTCGTGGCTGATGCTGAAGGCCTTCAGAGAAGCTTTCAGAGTGTCTTGGAAGCGCTTCTTTTGGCCTCCATGGGAGCGCTTGCCATGCTGGAGTTCACCGTACAGCAGTTTCTTGGGGAGCCGGTGGTCTGGCATGCGAACTACATGGCCTGCCCAGCGCAGCTGGGCCTGCATCAAGATGGTGTAGATGCTGGGCAAGTTTGCACGAGTGAGCACCTCTGTCTCAGGGATCTTCTCTTGCCACTTTATGCCGAGAAGTTTTCTGAGGCCGGTGGTGTGGAAGTGGCTCAGCTTTTTGGAGTGGCGTTTGTAGACCGTCCATGATTCACATCCATAGAGCAGTGTGGTGAGAACTGTGGCTTTGTATACTTTAAGCTTCGTCTCCAGGGTGATGCCTCTCCTGTTCCAAACGTTCTTATGGAGTCTGCCGAAGGCAGCGCTGGCTTTGGCGAGTCTGGCATTCACCTCGTCGTCGATGACAACTGTACGAGAGAGTGTACTGCCCAGGTATGTGAACTTGTCCACCGCGTTCAGTCGTTGCCCGTTGATGAAGATGTTTGGTTCAACGTAAGGCTTTCCTGGAGCTGGCTGGTGCATCACCTCAGTCTTCTTTGTGCTGATTGTGAGGCCAAAGTTGTCACAGGCAGCAGAGAACTTGTCGACACTGTGTTGCATGTCAGCTTCGGAGGCAGCGTTGAGAGCGCAGTCATCAGCAAACAGGAAGTCGTTGACGGTGTCTGTCCTCACCTTGGTTTTTGCTTGAAGCCTCCTGAGGTTAAAGAGTGAGCCATCTGTGCGGTACCTGATGCCAATGCCTACATCAGCGTCTCTGAAGGCATCTGTCAGCATGGCTGAAAACATCAGACTGAACAGGGTGGGGGCAAGAACACACCCTTGCTTGACTCCGTTGGAGACAGGGAATGGTTCTGAAGTCTCTCCGTTGTCTTGGACTCGGGCCAGCATCCCATCGTGTAGTTGCCGTATGATGGTGATGAACTTTCTGGGACATCCGTACTTCGCCATGATTCTCCAAAGGCCATCTCTGCTAACAGTATCGAAGGCCTTGGTCAAATCGACATAGGTGGAGTAAAGGTTGGCGTTCTGTTCCTGACACTTTTCCTGGAGCTGCCTGGCAGCAAACACCATGTCGATAGTCCCGCGTTCTTTCCGGAAGCCACACTGGCTCTCTGGTAGGAGACCTTGCTCAAGGTGCGCTATGAGACGGTTGAGTAGCACTCTGGCCAGAGTCTTGCCTGCGACGGACAGCAGGGATATTCCACGATGGTTGTCACAGGCCTGACGATTTCCTTTGCGCTTGTACAGGTGTATGATGGAAGCGTCTTTGAAGTCCTGTGGAACTGCCTTATGCTGCCAGATGAGCTGGAACAGCTGATGAAGCTTCTCAGTCAGCGCCATACCACCTTCTTTGTAGACCTCAGCTGGAATGGATAGCAGACGGATAGCTTTCTGGGTCTCCTCCAAAGTTGGAATGGCATCCAACGACTCACTGACTGGCACCTGGGGGAGTCGGTCGATGGCTTCATCATTGATGGTGAAGGGGCGGTTCAGTACACTGTCAAAGTGTTCAGCCCATCTCTCAAGGATCCCGTCCTTGTCAGTGATCAGGGTAGAACCATCAGCACTGAGGAGTGGAGCAGATCCGGAGGTGGTGGGACCGTAGACTTCTTTCAGGCCGTTATAGAAGTTCTTCATGTCGCTCCTCTCTGCAAAGCCCTGGATCTCATCAGCTTTGTTGCTCAACCAGAAATCCTGCATCTGCCACAGCTTCAGCTGGATGGTGCTGCGTGCGCTCTTCAGTATGTCTTTCTTTGACTGTGACTTGGGATCTTCAATGTGGGCTCTGTAGGCTTGGCATTTGTCTTCTAGCAGCTGCTTGATCTCAGTGCAGTTCTCATCAAACCAGTCTTTGTGCTTCCTGACAGAAGGCCCCAGGCACTCCATGACAGTGTTGTACACCGTCTCATGCAGTGCGCCCCATAAAAAAAATAGCAGTACCGGTGGACTGACAGAGAAACAAAGAAAGTAGAGAGAAAACCAAAAACATAACGAAATATATAAGGACCCCAGGACCATAACTGACTATTACTTGACTTGAACTTGAACTGGAATCAGACGTTTTAGGCCTGGAAGGCCTGTTCGTCGTTCAACTGGATACAGTATATCAGCATGCGTGGCCTAATGATAGCATACTGGATCATATACGCTTGGAGAGTTGGCCCAATGAGCGTCTAACCTAGTCTTGAAAGATAACAAGGTTGGGGCAGTCACAACACTGTCTGGCAAACCGTTCCATTTATTAACGACTCGTTCTGCAAAGAAGGAGCTGCGCACTTTCAGTCTGCAATGTGATTTATTTAACATTAAACTGTTGTCTCTTCTGTTTCTACTTACTGCAGGTGATAGTTCGGGATTGTTGGTCTTGTAGATTCCGTGTATGTATTTGTAGCAATCGATCATATCACACCGCTGCCTCCTGTGCTCTAGACTGGGTAGCTAAAGCAAAGCGAGTCTTTCATGATATGGCTTGTTCTTCAGATGACCAATCAATTTCGTTGCCCGTCGCTGGATGTCCTCCACCTCTCTGCACAATGTTTTTGACTGCGGGCTCCAGACCGAATGCCCATACTCCAAAATGGGTCTAACCAGAGATTTGAACAGTTGTATAAACAGCTCTTCAGATAGGTAATCGAAGGAACGCCTGATTATACCAACCATCATGTTAGCCTTTGCAGTAACTGTTGCCACATGCGTCTTAAAGTTCAGCTTGTTATCAATGTACACTCCCAAGTCTTTCACCACGTCACTTTCAGCAAGTGCCAGGTTGTATTCCTCCCCGTTGTTGTTTTTCCCTTTCATGTAGTAGATCGCTTCCGATTTGCAGTTTCCTAGCTTCATTACACTGCATTTTTCTGGATGGAAGTGTAGGAGCCACTCTCTAGACCACTGCTGTAGGTTGTCTAGGTCATCTTGGAGGACTTGTGAAGCACCTACTTGGTCACTCTGTGTGAACAACTTTGTGTCGTCGGCAAACAATTTCACATTACTCTTCACTCTACTAGGAAGGTCGTTGATGTACAACAGGAACAGCAGGGGTCCTAGAACACTACCTTGTGGAATACCGCTTGTGACGTCTGCCTGCTGTGATGTTGTCCCATTCACAACAACTCTCTGCTTCCTTTGAGACAGAAAGTCCTGGATCCAGAGTAATGCCCTGCCTGATACTCCATGTGCGTGGATCTTAGAAACAAGTCTGCGATGTGGGACACTGTCAAACGCTTTCTGGTAATCCATATAAATTCTTTAATCACACTTCATGAAGTCAAAGAATTCATTTTTAATCTCAGTAACAAGAAAACATCTGTTGGGTTGGATGGAATTTCAAATGAAATGCTGCGACATTTACCACCGAATATGATACATTTTCTTCACTCGATATTTCAGAAATGCTGGAGTGAAGGTAAAATTCCGCTCATTTCAAAACAATCAATCATTGTCCCAAGACACAAACAGGGAAAACCCAAAACAGACAAACATAGCTACCGACTAATTGCTTTAACATCCTATACATGCAAACTCATGGAAAAAATTACACTAAATAGGCTGGTACATTACTGTGAAAAATACAAAGTAATCCCTGTCAACCAATTTGGTTTTCGACAAGGCCGGTCCACGGCTGATCATTTGGTAAAATTAACAACACAAGTTAAGCAACAGTTTGCAAGACGGAAAAATATTCTAGCAACATTTTTTTTATGTCAAAAAGGTTTATGAACAAGTATGGTACATTCGACTTCTGTACAAGATTAAAACAATTGGTATAACTGGTCATATGTACAATTATATTAAGGACTTTTTATCGAACAGACAAATAGAAATAAGATTAGGAAACACATATTAAAACTCGCGACCGCTTAAAATGGGTTTGCCTCAAGGATCAGTTATTGCACCTATGTTGTTTAACATATTGATAACAGATCTACCGAAAACATCAAAAGAAGCAACGTTATCGCAGTTCGTTGATGATATCTGCTTGTGGATGAATGTGATGATGAAACGCAAAACTCCAACCAGGGTATTGAACTATACAAAGAAAGTTTACCAGCGCGAAATTGATAAAATTAGCATATTCATGATAGAAAATGGACTAACCCTATCATTAGAGAAAATGAGCATTATGTTTTTAATTCGGGATATGATCCCGAAAAACTCCCTGTTTTCACTCTAGATGGTATTGTAATAAATTATACCCATACTGTCAAATTTCTGGCAGTTTATCTAACATCAAACTTACCGGGAAGCACCACATCGAGTATATAATAAACAAAGCGAGAAAGTCTAAATTTTCTCAAGGTTGTTAGCAAACAACATTGGGGACAGGTTGTCAAAGCGCTCATATCTTTGTCAACCGCTCTAGTACGTTCAAAGTTGACATATGCTCAGGAGGCGTTCTTCAGTGCACCACAGTACCTATTAAAAAGTTACAATGTATAGATTGCAAAGCCTATAAACTCGCTCTGGGAGTCCCATCACACACATCAGTCTTATGGACTTATAGAGAAACTGGTGTACTACCCCTTGATGAAAACAGAAAAGTATCTGCCACAAAATTTATTTTAAGAAGCTCATTGTCTGACACTTTCTCCAAAAAATGAAGTGTACTTAAGATCAGATTTTGCAAAAAGGGCCAGAACAATCCAGTCCCTAAAGTCTGTCAATACATTTACTGAAGATATCGCCATTATTCAGAAGTTGATTTTTAAAAATATTGCTTTTAAACCGTCATTCTCAACCATACTATTCTGGGAACTGAGAAAACCAAACTTTGATATGGACTACACAAATCTGAAAAAAAAAAGAAAAAAAAAAAGATTCGCCGAATATACTAAAAAGTTCCGTATGCTCTCATATAGAAAATGATTATAGAAATTATCTTAAAATCTATACAGATGGTTCGGTTCTTGATGATGTACCACCTGGGCAAATATCTTTCTATCTTTTCTGCTGAGCTCGTCGCCACACTTATGGCCATAAACTACATTCTGGATTTTCATAAAAAGGATAGTTAAATCCTACTTTGCGTTGACTCAAAACCGGCGTTAAATGCACTTAGATCTGCGAATCAAAAATCACGCCTTGAGATGATCACAGAAATAGAACACATTGTACATCAATTATCGATCAAAAGTATCCATGTAACTTTCATTTGGGTGCCTTTTTACTGTGAAGTTTTTGCAAATGAGAGGGCAGATGTCAGGTGATCGACATAAACATGGACTAAAAGATTTATACTGCCAGTATTACCGTCACTGTATGAAGACAGTTACAGCAAGCAACCCCAAGGCTTACTTAAATGATTTATCTGTCTCCCAGTCAAGACCAGTTAGAAGTTTAATTCATCGATTCCGTTTGAATGCCCTGTGAACTAAATTTAGGAAAAAATATACAGTGTCTGTGCGGAAAAGAAGTCAGTGTCTACCACATACTTGTACAGTATCCAAAAACAAGACAACTGTTCTTTCAAAAACTAGCCGACCAGTTTCCACCAAAAACTTATTTGTCCTTCGGAAATGTTTTGAATAATTATTCATTACTTAAAAAAAAATTCTGAATGTTTGATTCAAAATCCAGTTGGTATCCACCTTTGACTGATCACGTTTTTTTTTGTTATCATCAGCATGCTTTTTACTGTTATGTAGATGTTTAACTCACTGTCGTAATTCATGTTATAATTTACTGTTAGTCACTACAGTTCTTCGTAGCTCTTCGTTTTCGACTACTCATTATAGTCATCCCACAACATCTTCTCATGTACCCCACGCCTCATCTCCAAAGCGCACATACTTTTTTTTCTTCTTTTTTTCCCCTTTTTTTGTACCCATCCAATATCACTAAACAGTGAAAAGACGTTAAACTAAACACAACACACAACACACACACACACACACAGAGTGAAGACAGAAAGTCAGACTCAGCGAAATGACACAGGTTCGTCATCGCTCGCCTGGGCTGCAAGTGGACCATTCCGGTCTGCATGTTGGGCTATGCCTTGTACATGGCTGCCAACTTACATGCCGTCATCTGGCTGATGACCCTGGCTGGCGCCGTTCTAGGTATAGGGGCGGCTCCCATGTGGTCGGCCAAGTGCACCTATTTGACCCAGATGGGCGTGTGGTACTCCCGTATGACCAAACAGTCACAGGACGCCGTCATCAACAAGTTCTTTGGCTTCTTCTTCATGGCCTTCCAGACCAGTGAGTGTCCGTGAAGTAGGCAATCCACTGTGTGTGTGTGTGTTGGGAGGGGGGAAGTGGGGGGATGGGGGGGGGGGGGGGGGAAGGGGTGGTGGTGGTGTGGTGATAATTACTGCATTTTAGTCAGTCGTTTTATGGACTGCATTGGCTTGTGTTTCACATTCGCAAACATCTCCCTTCACGCCTTTGACTTAGTATATTTTCCTGTCCATGTCCATTTTTAAGGCTATTGTGTGTACACAGTAAGAGTCTATGAAATGACCTACATTTTTTGTATGTCTAGATAGCCATTTTTGGGTGTGGTGAGTTTATTCTAAATCACGAAGAGTTTGGGAAAATACAAGCTAATAGCTAACCAGCAATCAACCCTCCAATCCTACGCAAGCAAGCAGCACAGCTCCCTCTACGCTATCTACTCTGTTTCTCTGTTGGGAGCAAGACTCAAGCTTCCAGACCAATAAATGCCTCAAGGCCCAGCAGGTAAGGAGTCCTTTTCAGCACCAAAAGCTTCCCCCCCCCCCCCCGGGAAAGTTTCTTGAGGATTTCTCAAAAGGCAGGGTATGGTCTTTGTACACCCAAGACCACCTAGCTTACATGGTACCCTAAGTTCAGCCCAGCATGCTGATCAATTCCCATTATGACCAATCTCTTTTAGAACTTTGGCCACATAGCCTACATGGAGATGTTTCCCTAAGTGCAGCTCTGCATGCTAGTCAGTTCCATTCATGGTCAGTCTTCTTCAGAACTTTGGACACCTAGCTTACATGGAGATGTTAGGCCAGCATGCTGGTCAATTCCCATCATGGCCAGTCTCCTACAGAATTTTGGACACTTAACTTACATGGAGATAGTACTGTAAGTGCAGCCCCGCATGCAAGTCAATTCTCACCATGGCCAATCTCCTTAAGAACTTTGGCCACCTATCTTACCTGGAGATGGTACAGTAAGAGCAGCCCCGCATGCTAGTCAATTCCCACCATGGCCAGTCTCCTTCAGAACTTTGGCTGTGTTGGGACAGGTTGTCTCTTGAGTACTCCACAACATGTTTTTCCTAGATGCCTTCCACCAGCTAGCCATGGGAGGAACGCCCTGAACATCCTGGTGTGTATCATTCTGCTGAGCCTCAGGGCCTCTTTAGCGACTTTCTCGCCTGAATGCATTCAGCAGCAGAGTGGCGTTTGGCCTGACAGTGGTGGTGGATATAGCTACAAGCCTTCACTTCATTTCTGTGCCAGTCAGAAGGGACATGGTTCTCCATCAGTCCAGTATCCTGCAAAAGGTCCAGCCTGGTGTAGCAGGCTGTCCTCACTCCCGCTTTACCCCAGGCTCAAATCTGGCTGATCAAGATTTACCCTGGGTCTGTTTAGACTAGCTTGAAATGACCCCTGGAGGTAAATTCGGCCTTGTTAGAAATGATCCCCACCATTATTTAGTTGACACTGACTTCCTGTAAAGGGGGAGGGGGGGATTCTAACCTTGCCTATGACGTTTAAAGTTTGGTGTCCAGACAGGTTTTCTTTACAATCCCGTTTTGATTCAGGCTAGTTCGGATCTTTATTGACATCGCTAGAATGACACCCAAGGTAAATTTTGCCAGACCTGACCTGACCGCCACCATTTGAGAGATTCAACCACGGTTGGAGAGTAGGGTTGTCCACTCTAGTCTATCGGCAAAGAAACCTGAAGCCTGAACTGAAAGCTGACCCCCCCAAAAAAAGAAATGTGGCGAGAAAGGTTCACAAATGAAAGTGGCGACGAGTGTCCAGGCATAGACAGTCCAGATGGCGACAGTCCATAGCCCCTTAGAAACGCCCCTTTCCCTTATACCCACCACCTTGTAGCCGAGAGGGAGGTTAATACAAGCCAGAATAAAAGGTAAACTTTGCTCTTTTCCCCCCATATAGATGCTGGCTGGAGGGAGGGGCCAGTACAAGTGAGTTGAAAGCAACCACCCCCTTTGTTTCTGCCATATTATACCATGGAGGGAAGGAATGGGAGAAGTCAATACAAGCTAGCCATGATTTACCCACCATGTTGTCATGTGGATGAAAAGGGTCAGAGCCAGCCAGTCCAAAATAACCCTGTCACGTTGTAATGAGGAGCTGGAATGGAGGGATGTACCAGCAAGTGTAGAACAATAGCCTCCTACTTCCACCATATCATAATGTGAAGTGTCAGTTTAAGGTAGCCCAGACCAACCCCTTATGTTAATTTCGCCACATTATAGTGAGGAAGGAACTGCAGTACAGGTTATTAAAGTAGGATTTCCCCAAACTTTGTTTCCACTAAAAAGTAATAGTGAGAGTTTGGGGGAGGGGGGGGCGGGGGTGGGGGGTACCGGGGGTCAGTAAAGGTTAGTTAGCCGAAAACGAACCCCTTCCATTTTTCAGTAGCTTAATTAAACTCGTGTATAGGGGGGAATTTACAACTAGGTGGGGTTGGGAGGGGAGAGCGGGGGGTGGGGGGGGTTCGATCGAGGCCATTCGACGGGGTCATTGGGCTACTTCCATCAACCTGAAGGATGCTATTTTTTTTTAATTCTTAACCTAGGATAGGCTCTCAAGTTCTGGTCAGCGCATTGGGTACTGCAAAGGTCGGGAAAATGATTTTTTTTTTTTTTTTTTTTTTTGCCCTTTATTATTTTTTTTAGTACATATGTATATGGATTGCACTGTATGCTCTGACATCTTTTTGAAACTGAAGCTGAAGGACACTTTTTTTTCCAGATTCTCATTCACTTGGCGTCCTTCAAGTGCCTGAGGTTCATGTGTAGAGACTAGCTCTTCCAGCTTTTCTAAGTCCCTTTCCTCTTCACCAAGGTGGTGACGGAAAAGGCATCCTTGGTCAGGTTGGAGTCCATTCATCTCTGAGCTTACCAGAAGGACTAGTTCATTTTGGTGATGTGTTATCAGTGAACCTCTCTCTGTAGATGGAGGCCTTCCTCCACTGGTGCCACGAACAGGGCATCGTTCTCTCAGTGACACGTATTGTGGACAAGGCTGACATCTTGGCCATTGCCTTCAGCAGGTCCAAGAATGCCATTTTGACGGAGTGGACCCTCGACAAAATCACCCTTCAGGGGATGTGTAAACTGGAGTTCTCACCAATGCTGGTCCTCTGCGACAAAGCTCAACAAGAGACTCCCAATTTATATCACCCCAGTTTCAGACCTGAAAGCCTGTGCAGTGGAAGTTCTCTTTCTCGACCCGATTGCTTATGCTTTTCCTCCCTTTCCGATCCTATCCATGGGGGTTCGGCAAGCCAGGTTGGAGCGCCCCCAAGCTCATCCTGATCACACCCAAGTGGCTGGCCTGACCTTGGCATATGGATCTGACTCTCACACTAGTTCCTTCTCTGGAACTCAAGTCAAACTAGTTCTACTAAAACAGAGATCTCGGGGATCCTCCTTTCGTACACTCAGTTGCTTTACCTGCTTGTGTGGCTGCTGTGCAGTTCGCATTGCCACACAAGATGTGAAACCATCTGCCCCAAAGACAGCCTCGGTACAAGTGACCCCTTCTGTTGGGGGCACCTCTTCTGACCTTAAGTCTTTGGTTTAGGATTCAAGGAGGTGAGGTATTGAGTCTTGATATGATATCCGCTGTTGTAAATAGCTGAACTGCTGTTTGGAACAGAGGGCCCTGATGCCAATCCTAGCATGCAGCTGGCCGGCTTCATGGCACATGGCTACATGGGGCTTAATCTGTCAATCAGATCAGCTGTCTTCACCAGGCGGGTGGGGTCTGGGGGGAGTCATTCCTTTAAGTCAAACTTCCTGCTTGTAGAGATCTCCTTGGTGGCTTCACACAGTAAGTCACACAGCCTCCCATGGGACTTGTTCCTCTTCATGAATTTAATCCGTAAGGTACCTTCGAGCCACTGGGTTACATTCCCTTTGACGTGCTCACCCTCAAAGGCACTTTCATTAATTTTCTGGCCACGTTCAGACGTCGAAGTGATATGTATGGTCTGAGTAGGTCCCCATAGGACATGACCTTCCATACAAACTTCCATCATACTCTGTTTTCCAATTTCTTTTAGAGAGACTCTGACGGATAGCCAAGGCCCAGAGTTGACCTACCCTTCTCTGCGGATCAGACCCTCGACTGACATCTTATCCAAGGGGGATAAATATCAGAATCTGTGTCCAGTTACGTGTCTCAAGTAAGACTGTGAGAGATCTCACAAATGTCTTTTCATCTCATTCAATAAGAACTATAAGAAACGTTACAGCTGGCACCATTTCTCGTTGGATTGCTCAGGTCAATTGGAGCCTGCTCCAACGTCCCGAGATACATAAGCTGCTTGAATCTGGGAGCATATGAAGTACATGTGTCACTACTTCGGCGGCGTTTAAGCACTCTCTTCTCTCTTTTGCACGTTCTGCAGATACACTTCTGGTGTTCAGAAAATCAACATCTCTGGAATTTCCGTATGACCAGGGCTGATGTTTTCAAAGGGATTTCCTTTATCGCGGCTAACACAACAGTTACCATAACAAGGATTCTTCATGCAAACCAGTGAGACTATGCCCTCCTCATTTCGTTTTGAATTATTTGCCAGTTTGACGTGGAAGCAAAAGGGTGGAGGGAGGGTTGAACTGTACTCCATGTTTGGTTAAATATACTTACCATGTCAAAACAAAATGCCTGCGCGTCCTTCCTCGCTGTTCTTCCTGTAGTTGACGTGTTGGCCACAGTGATTCAGTGCTGAAGGCAAAGGATTACGCTGTAAGGCTGAGCAGATGACGGACATAGCGGACGCATCTCAGTCCGTTCGTCGCGAATTTTGACCAATGAAGCAAACCAGTAGGCATGTCACTGTTAGCATAATGAACCAAACAGGGAGTATTGTTGTTGTCTCGTTCGTCATTTATCAGATGGAAAACAGGGAGTATAATACACACAGTTATTTCTCTCTCTCTCTCTCTCTCTCTCTCTCTCTCTCTCTCGCTCCCTCCTCCCTCTCTTCGCCCCTCCTGTCTCTCTCTTTTATTTTCATACTGCGTGCAGGTCAGATTTGGGGTAACCTGATTTCATCAACGGTTCTGGAAAAAGATGATGATGATGACGACTCTGATGATGACGATGACCCGGTGTGTGGGCGCGACTTTGCACCCGAGGAATCGTCAAACAACACTGGCTTCACGCAACCCCAACATCTGGTGAGGTGATACTTTATGGTGGAGCTCTGTTGCCATGCATAAATCTGTTTATTAACTTTATTTCATCTATTTCAGCTGTTTTGTCAGGGAGCAAGGACCCTCCTCTTTGAAATGTTTCTATCAAATGCCTTCATGTGAGAAGATAGATATTGGCATCACAACATGGTGATATTCAGCCGGCCATCCTTGAACAGATTTCACGACAGCTATATCGAGCGAAAGAACATATGTTGCCTTTATTAATAAAGCCGTCAACAGTCTGCAATTCGATTTAATGTCGAGTGCATGCAAGGGAGAAAACACACTCACCACACAAGCAGTCTCGATACTACAAAATTCACAGCTGTGGACCAAAATTGTCCAACCCAGAGTGAGTAAAGCAGCTGTTGCGGGGACAATCCATGCCTCCCACTTATTTTCATCACCACTCTAATCGAAGTTTCAAAGTTTAAACGCTGGTAACTGACCGCGAATTACCATCCCTTTCAGCAGATGCCAAGCAATGATCCTGTTGACAAAGCCCAAGTGTTTCAGGGAGTACAAACGTTTCTTAAAACTAAATGACTCAAAAACTAAAGGTCATGTGAGAGCTCCGAGTCATCCTCAATCAGTATTTTTTGAGAACATAGTGTGTGCTGTGTTTTGTAAATATTTTAAGACACAGAAAGACAGTTTATCTCGCCAGCGTTTAAAAAGAAAACACCAACAAAACACAGGAAACACTCGTACTTGCACAACACTACGTTGTACACAAGTCGCACGGGAACGCACCGAAACAATTGTAAACATTGCCAGTTTCAGTGTTACAGTTGCTCAAAGAGGCGTCATTACTGCGTTAGGACAAATGCATATACGCTATACCACATATGCTAGGCAGATGCCTGAACACCAGCATAACCCAACACGCTTGGCCAGACCTTTTGTGCATGCGTATATATTTGTGTACCTCTCTTTATAGATTTCTTCAACAGAATTTTGGCAGAGAACAAAACATGCTGCGATGGGTTCATTTTAGTTCGCCAAGTGCGCGATGCACACGAGATCTTAGTTTATCATCTCACCCAAATGACTAGACGCTCAATTTGAATTTCCTGTCAAACTTGAGAAAAACGGCGATTCGAACGGGATTCGAACCCAGACCCTCACGGACACCGTATTGGCGGTTAAGCGTCTTAAATTAACCATTCTGTGCCACCTTCCCGCCGGTGAAGTATTGTATGTGGTGTCCTTCCACCTGACTGTGAACTGCACTGGTCCATCAGGTGAACACACTGTATTGGCGGATAAGCGTCTTAAATTAACCATTCTGCACCACCTTATGCCGGTGTAGTATTGTATTTGTATTATTTGTATTACCCTTTTTGTCACAACAGATTTCTCTGTGTGAAATTCAGGCTGCTTTCGCCAGGGAGAGCGCATCGCTACTCTGACAGCGCCACCTTTTTTTTCTTCTATTTTTCTGCCTGCAATTTTGTTTTCTGTCCAAGTAGATTTTTTCTACAGAATTTTGCCAGAGACAGCCCTTTTGTTGCCGTTGGTTCTTTAACGTTCGCTAAATGCATGCTGCACACGGTACCTCGGTTTATCGTCTCATCCGAATGACTAGCGTCCAGACCACCACTCAAGGTGTAGTGGAGGGGGAGAAAATACTGGCGACTGCCGGTGTGATTCGACCAGTGCGCTCAAGATTCTCTCGCTTCCAAGACGGACGCGTTACCTCTACGCCAACACTCCGCATTGTGACTGACTGTAAACAAATTGAACGGTCCATCAGGTGGACACGCTGTGCATCATCTACCTTGTGTCGGCCGTCATCGCCATGCTGGTGGTCAGCGTGTTGCTGGACCCCATCACCCTGGACCGGGAGACCTCGGCGGAGGACCGCAAGCTGTCGCCGCACCTGTTGAAGGCCACCGTCAAGCATCTGGCGTCCTCCCCGACCCAGATGCTGCTCATCCCGCTCACCGTGTACAGCGGGGTGGAGCAGGCCTTCATTGGGGGCGACTTCACACAGGTCAGCTGACGACGCTTCATCTTCTGCTGCTGCTCTTCATTTTCTTCTTCTTCTTCTTCTCCTCCTCCTCCTCTTCCACTTCCTCCTCCTTCTTCTTCTTCTTGTTCTTCTTCTTGTTCTTCTTCTTCTCCTCCTCCTCCTCCTGCTTCGTCTTCTTCTTCTTCTCCTCCTCTTTCTCTTCCTTCTTCTTCTTCTTCTCCTCCTCTTCCACTTCCTTCTTTTTCTTCTTCTTCTCCTTCTCCTCCTTCTTCTGAGTTCATGGGCTGCAACTCCCACGATCACTCGTTCATCCCCACCATTTAGGCAGCCATATCCCGTTTCCGAGAATGTACATACTGGGCATGCTCCTTATGTTTCCATTGGCCCACCGAACGCTGACATGGATTACGGGATCTTTAACGTACGAATTTGATTTTCTGATGCGTATAAACACAATTCCTCATTACGAAACCGCCGCCCCCACCCCCACCCCCATTTCCTCATTACAGCCTCCCATCTCTTCCTCATTACAACCCTCCCTTTCCCTCATTAAAGCACCTCCCTCTCCCTCATAACAGCCCCTTCCTCCCCATTACAGCCCCCTCTTCCTCATTACAACCCTCGCACCCTCTTTCTCATTACAGCCCCTCACACCCTCTTTCTCAGTACAGCCCCTCCTTCTTCCTCATCAAAGCCCGTCTGTTCCTCATTTCAGTCCCCCTTTCCTCATTACAGCCCCTCTCCCTCATCTTCATTCAAGCCCCTCCCACCCTTTTCCTCATTATATCCCCCTCTTATTATAGCCTCTTCCTTGTTACAGCCCCCATCCTCTACCTCATTACAACCCCCCTTCCTCATTACAGCCGCCCTCTTCCTCATTACAGCCCTCCCAGCCTCATCTCATTACAACCCCACCCTCTTCCTCTTTAAAGCTCCCCTTCCTCATTACATCCCTCCAACCGTCTTCCTCATTACAGCCCCTCTTCCTCATCACAGCACCACCTTCTTCCTCATTATATCCCTCCAGTCGTCTTCCTTAACACACCCCCTCTTCCTCGTTACATCCTCATTACATCCCCCTCTTCCTCATTACATCTCCTCCCACCATCTTCCTGATTACATCCCTCTCTTCCTAATTACAATCACTCCCACCATCTTCCTCATTACATCACCCCCTTCCTCATTAAATGCCCCTCTTTATCATTACATCCCCTCCCACCATCTTACTCTTTACAGCCACTCTTCCTCATTACAACCCCCTCTTTCTCATTTCTCTCCTCCCACCCTCTTCCTTAAAACAACCCCTCTTTCTCATTACAGCCACCTCTTCCTCATTACAGCCCCAACACCCTCTTCCTCATTACAGTCCATCTTGCTCATCACAACCCCCTCTTCCTAATTACATTCCCACCACCCTCTTCCTCATTACAGTCCCATCTTCCTCATAACAGCCCCACCACCCTCTTCCTCATTACAGCTTCCCTCTTCCTCATTACAGCCCTCCCAGCCTCTTCTCATTACAACCCCGCCCTCTTCCTCATTAAAGCTCCACTTCCTCATTACATCCTTTCAACCATCTTCCTTATTACAGCCCCCTTCCTCATCACAGCCCCTCCGCCCTCTTCCTCATTACAGCCCCCTCTTCCTCATTACAGCCCCTCCCACACTCTTCCTCATCACAGCCCCCTCTTCATGATAACAGCCCCTCCCACCTCTTCCTCACTACAGCCCCCTCTTCCTCATCACAGCCCTTCCTTATTACAGCCCCTCTTCCTCATTACATCACCACCCTCTTCCTCATTACATCCCTCCAACCATCTTCTTCAACACACCCCCTCTTCCTCGTTACATCCTCATTACATCTCCCTCTTCCTCATTACTTCCCCTCCCACCATCTTCCTGATTACATCCCCCTCTTCCGAATTACAATCCCTCCCACCATCTTCCTCATTACATCATTAAAGGCCTTCTTCCTCATTTTTCTCCTCCCACCCTGTTCCTTAAAACAACCCCTCTTTCTCATTACAGCCCCCTCTTTCTCATTACAGCCCTCTTCCTCTTCACAACCCCCTCTTCCTAATTACATTCCCGCCTCCTTCTTCCTCATTACAGCCCCATCTTCCTGATTACAGCCCCACCACCCTCTTCCTCATTACAGCTTCCCTCTTCCTCATTACAGCCCTCCCAGCCACTTCTCATTACAGCCCCACACTCTTTCTCAGTAAAGCCCCCTCTTCCTCATTACATCCCTCCAACCATCTTCCTCATTACAGTCCAATCTTCCTCATTACAGCTCCTCCCACCTCGTCTCTATTACAGACCCCTCTTCCCCATTACAGCCCCTATCCTGATTACAGCACCATCATCTTCCTCCTAACACCCCCGTCTTGCTTATTACAGCCCCTCTGCCTCATTACAGCATCACCCTCTTCTTCATTACATCCCTCCAACCGTCTTCCAAATTACAGCCCCCTCTTCCTCATTGCAGCCCCTCTTCCTAATTACAGCCCCTCCCGTCCTCTTCCTCATTACAGTCCCAGCCGCCCTCTTCCTCATAACAGCCCCTCTTCCTCATTTCAGTCCATTCTTTCTCATTACAGCCCATCCCACCTCTTCCTCATTACAGCCCCCTCTTCTTTTTTGCATCTCTCATTACAGCCTCCTCTTCCTAATTACAGCCCCTCCACCCTCTTCCTCATTACAGCCCCCTCTTCCTCATTACAGTTCCTCCCACCCTCTTCCTCATAACAGCCTCCTCTTCCTCATTACAGCTCCTCCCACCCTCTTCCTCATAACAGCCCCTCTTCCTCATTACAGCCCCCTCTTCCTCATTACAGCTCCTCCCACCCTCTTTCTCATAACAGCCCCTCGTAACAGCCCCCTCTTCCTCATTACATCCCCACCATCCTCTTCCTCAATACAGCCCCTCCCACAGTCTTCCTCATTTCTTCCTCATTACAGCCCCCTCTTTCTCATCACAGTCCCTTCTACCTCTCCCTCATAACATCCCCCACCACATTCTTCCTCTTTATAGCTCCCTCTTATTACAGCCCCTCCCACAGTCTTCCTAATTTCTTCCTCATTACACTCCCCTCTTCCTCGTTACAGGTCCTCCCGCCCTCTTCCTCATTACAGCTCCTCCCGCCCTTTTCCTCATTACAGGTTCTCCCACCCTCTTCCTCCTTACAGCTCCTCCCACCCTCTTCCTCATTACAGCCTCTTCCTCATTACAGCTCCTCCCGCCCTCTTCCTCATTACAGGTGCTCCCGCCCTCTTCCTCATTACAGCTCCTCCCACCCTTTTCCTCATTACAGTTTCTCCCGCCCTCTTCCTCATTACAGGTTCTCCCGCCCTCTTCCACGTTACAGGTCCTCCTGCCCTTTTCCTCATTACAGGTCCTCCAGCCCTCTTCCTCGTTACAGGTCCTCCCGCCCTCTTCCTCATTACAGGTTCTCCCGCCCTCTTCCTCATTACAGCTCCTCCCGCCCTTTTCCTCATTACAACCTCTTCCTCATTACAGATCCTCCCGCCCTCTTCCTCATTACATCCCCCCCTCCACATCCCCGTCTTTGTCATTACAGCCCCACCCCCCACCGACCCTTCCTCTTCATCACAGTCTGTCTTCCTTCACTGAACTACACGGTGGAGTGGACTTTCTAAAACTTTCAGTCTTACGTGAGCTGTGCCCTCGGGGTGAAATTTGTGGGCTTCATCTTCATCGTCTACGGGGTGGTGGACTCCTTCTGCTCCTTCAGCTTCGGCAGGCTGGTGCAATATGTGGGGCACATTCCTTTCTTCGTGCTTGGTGAGCGCCCGCTGCGGCGGGGATGGCTTCTTCTCTGTGTGTGTGTGTGTGTGTGTGTGTGCGTGTGCGTGAACACTGAACATTGACTTAGGCCAACAACCCCTACTATCAATGGATCATGACAAAACAAACAAAGCACATTTCTGATCAAATTCGACAACAAAATGTAACCTTTTCATGTGGGATGGTGAAGACTAATAAAAAAAAAAGAAAAGAAAGTAATATCAGCTCTCCACACTCAACTCGGATCCAACCCTGTCTCTTTCCTTGGGTTCCCACCTCCTGTCCTCACGTGTGTGTGTGTGTGTGTGTGTGTGTGTGTGTGTGTGTGTGTGAGTTGTGACAGAACGGAAATAGTTGGAAAATAAGGTAAGGTGAGGTAAGGTAAGGTAAGGTAAGACGCACTGTAAATTCTTTATTTATTTTTTTATTTTTATTTTTGTCTTTCGGCATGATTACATGTGACAATGAAGATACAAAGCACACATTAATGAATAAAACTGATGTTGACCAGAGGTCACACACACACACACAACACACACACGCGCATATATATATATATATATATATATATATATATATATATATATATATATATATATATATATATATATATATATATATATATATATATTATGGTAAATAAAATAAACCCCAAAGAAAATAATTGTCCTTTTTCTGCTCTCAAATTTTCGCCTATCGGGCTTCTTCAGGAGATGTCTTGTCTGAGACGTATTGTCTATAAGTACGTCATCAGCTACGTTTATTTTTATCTTTATATGCATATATACACACTCAATATATATATATATATATATAATACAACATATACATAACGTGTGTGTGTGTGTGTGTATCAGTGTTCATAGTGCACCCTGCCTTGCTGGCCGTCCTGTGGGTGTGGGAACCAGGCTCTGACGACAATGCAGTTATCTACTACTTAATAGCTGCTGCCTGGGGCATGGGGGATGCTGTCATTCAGACCCAGATAAATGGTACTGTGTGTGTGTGTGTGTGTGTGCGTGCGTGCGTGCGTGCGTGTGTGTGTAGTGTGTGTGTGTGTGTGTGTCTTTGAAGGAGAGAGAGTGTTCAACAAGGCTGTGTGTGTGTATGTGTGTGTGTGTGTGTGTGTGTGTGAGTGCGCGCGCGTGTGCGTGTATGTGTGTATGCTTGAGAGAGAGAGAGAGAGAGAGTGTGTGTGTGTGTGTGTGTGTCTGTGTGTGTATGTTAGTTTCAGTTTCAGTTTCAGTAGCTCAAGGAGGCGTCACTGCGTTCGGACAAATCCATATACGCTACACCACATCTGCCAAGCAGATGCCTGACCAGCAGCGTAACCCAACGCGCTTAGTCAGGCCTTGAGGAAGAAAAAAAAAAATATATATATATAGCTTACATAAATAAATAATAATTATGATATTTAAAAAAAAAGGGAAAAAAAAGAGGTAGTAGTAATGAAAATAATGATAAAATAATAATAATAATAAATAAATAATTAAATAAATAAGACAACAATGATGATAAATAAGCAAATAAATATAAAACATGAAGACACACATTCACACATACACCCACACATGCATAAGAGATATGCCCCAAAAACGCAGTTTCACAGATATGAAAGCACAGTCAAATACATATAAACGTACATGAGCTCCAACACACACACACACACATACACCACAAATTACCCTGCACCTCCTCTACCCCCTCCTCCACACACTCATTTCTTGTCTATGTATCGCAGCTTCCACGGCACACACACACACACACACACACACACACACAAACACGCACACGCACACACACACACAGATGAACGCTTACTTGTACAAGCACACACACACGCCCATATCTCCCACCCCCAACCCCACACACATATATACAAAGATATATATATAATATATACGTTCCAATATCCTGTTGCTCCCACAGCGTAGGCATGCATACACTCACATACCTCATCCTCTACCTCACCTCCCTGCGCCCCCACCTCCCCCTCACACACACACACACACACAACACACACACATACACAGAACTCTCCTGACACTTGTGTACACTTACACTCTCACGCATGCACAAACGCACTCAAAAACACAGACCCACACATACACACAAACACACGTACACACATACACACACGCACAGAGGCTGCCACTGATTGGCCGCAAGAGGGATGGGAAAAGATCTCTGATGCCAAGAACGTGGCGTCTAGTGTGTTGCTCAGTCTATTGTATTTGGAAAAGCCCACAGAGACTCTGTTCCGTTTTGAAGAAATTTGCGCAATGTTGGTTTGGAAATGATGCCGATATTTGTTTGATTTGCAAAGCATCGTGCTCTACCTTTCATGTTAGACTTACGGCCGCTCCCTCTCTCTGCTTTTATTTCTTTGAGGCGATCGATGGTGTGATGGCCTTGTACCTGTTCTTTTTGATATTCTTTGACTTTTCTGAGGATTTCCGATTTTCTTAGATGTAGGCCGCTCGTTGGTGTTGCGTTACCAGCAAGTCTGTCAGCTCGCTCATTTCCCTTAACTCCTGCATGTCCCGGGCAGTATGACCATGTGAGTTTTTTTATCTGAAAGTTGCGCATTGCCTTATGCCACTCTGTGTATGTTAGAGAGAGAGAGAGAGTGCATGTGTGTGTGTGTGACCGAGAGAGAATGTGTGTAGCTCTGTGTGTGTGTTTGAGTGGGAGAGAGAGAGAGAGTGCGTGTGTGTTTATGTGTTAGAGAGAGTGAGTGTGACTGTGAGAGAGAGAGTGTGTGTATGTGCATGTGTGTGTGCGATTCCTCTGTCAATGAGTAAGACATAAAATAATTATGTGAGGGCAAAGAAGAGATGGAGAGAGGGAGGGATGGAAAGAAAGGATAATATGGAGAAAAGAGAAAGAAAGAGAGAGAGCGAGGGAGAGAGGGTTGGGGGTGCAAAATGTGTGTGTGTGGGTGTGTGTGAGGAAAGTGAATGTGTATGTGCTCTCTCTCTCTCTGTGTTGCGTTGTTTCATTTTTTGTTGTTGTGTGTAAGTCCATTACGGTAGCCTGACTTTGATCAGGCGGCATGGATCGCTTTCGCGCCTTGCTTAGTTAAAGGTCTGGACGGTATTTATCCACACCCATGAATACAAATATATATATGCACACCCGCACTACTCGGTCAGGAGAAATGGTCCACCTTTCACCCCCCCTAATAAATTTGCCATGTGTACTTTTTTTTGGTGATTTAGAGTGTATTGATCACGAAAAATCATATTGACATAAAAAATCTTGGGACTCACTGTCCCTTCTGGCTTAATTTTGAAGGGTACCCATCTCAGGTGCCGCGGCTGCTTTTCGTCGTTCCAAAACCTTCCATAAGTTTGGTGGTCACCTGTGTCTTTGTTATTTGAGCTACAAGAATTTCCTTTACGTTTTTGTTGACAGTAATGCCTTCTGCACGATATGCAATAATCAGAACGACAATATATACAATAAGGTGACCGCAGTGAAGCTACGTGTGTACCCACCGTCTGTCACACGTTGCGAACTGTGAATTTGCCTGTTTGCAATAAACCGTCTCTCTCGAAAACTGTGCAACTTATTAGAAACAGAGTACACCACACTTTCAAAGAACAGTCTCTTGTGATTCTTTTGAGCTATGCCATGTCACCATGGGCCTATTCTGCTCTCCTTTGCCGCCGGTTTATCTCCCCTACCCCCTATTTGGCTTCACCGCAAATTTAATTCTTTACAAATTCATATTGGTATTTTTATTGAAAAAAACGTTTATGTGCACTTTCCAAGTGTGAGCACGTGTGTGTGTGTGTGTGTGTGTGTGTGTGTGTGTGTGTGTGTGTGTGTGTGTGTGTTTTCTTTATGAAATGAAAGACTCTATACTATAGTGAAAGATTACACGGGGAAAGTACTTCAAGCGATGCGGAACCACGAGGGTGAAGCATGAAAGTATTGTTGTGACTTTTGAGCCATGTCGAATAAACGTTCTGATATTACCATTAACCCGGCAAAGAAGACGACATTGGACTACTACCCTGTGATCCATCACCCAGTCACCGAGTACAAGACAGTCCAGGAGTCCTTGTGACTTGCAGAGGAGGCCACGAGAGGTTGGACAAGAGTACGTTATCACTACGTTTGATCTTGGGGTTTATATGAAAGCCTACCCGATCGTCTGGAACCAGCCTGACCAGTAAAAGAAGCATATCATTCTGATCAGTACATTCCACCTTGCCTGTACGTACCTCAAGATGCTTGGGGGAAGGTGGACCATTTCTCCTGACAGACTACACGTTCCAATATTCCGTTGCTGCCACAGTGTAGACATGCATACACACACATACCTCATCCTCTGCACAACCACACACACACACACACACACACACACACACACGCATGCACGCGCACAGAGCTCTCCTGACACATGTGTACACTTACACCCTCGCGCACGCACACAAACACACAGACACACAGATATACAAACACACACATACACACACGCACAGAGGCTGCCACTGATTGGCGGCAAGAGGGGTGGGAAAAGATCTCTGATGCCAAGAACGTGGCGTCTAAGTGTTGCTCAGCCTATTGTATTTGGAAAAGCCCACAGAGATTCTGTTCCGTGTTGAAGAAATTTGCACAATGTTGGTTTGGAAATGATGCCGATATTCGTTTGATTTGCAAAGCATCGTGCTCTGCCTTACGTGCTAGACTTACGGCCGCTCCCTCTCTCTACTTTTATTTCTTTGAGGCAGTCGATGGTGTGATGTCCTTGTACCTGTTCTTTTTGGTATTCTTTGACTTTTCTGGGGATTTCCGATTTTCCTAGATGTAGGCCGCTCGTTGTTGTTGCGTTACCAGCAAGTCTGTCAGCTCGCTCATTTCCCTTAACACCTGCATGTCCTGGGCAGTATGACCATGAAAGTTTTTTAATCTGAAAGTTTCGCATTGCCTCGTGCCACTCTGGGCTTCCCATTCCACTTTTAGTTTTCTGTATGAGGTACATTGAGTCCGTTAGAATCATGGCATGTTGGTTTCCGGGCATATGGATAGATGACAGCCACTGGAGGGCAAGTGTCACAGTTTCAACTTCCATCGTTAGGCTGGAGGTTGTGACTTTGTAGGCAGCATTCTCTTCCCTAATTGTTTTTCCATTTTGTTTCGCAGTGAATCCCCAACCGGATTGGCCTTTGGTGACTGAGCCATCTGTGTATATGATGATGTCCTCTTCTTTACTGTTTTCTTCTATGAGTAGCTTCACTTCTGCATCAGTTTTGCCCTCTGGCCATTCCCGACAATGTCTTCCCAGAGTGGGTGAAATGGCTGTGTTAAATAGGTGACTGAGGCTTTCGGGGTTTCCCTTCCATTCTTTTGTTTCTTTCAGGTCTTGTAGTCGGCATACTAGCTGGAGTGTGTCTTCTGCTTGCCCCATCCATGATCTTCCTCGTCCTACACGGCTGCCTTTTGGTTCATTGATTGCGTCATGCAGTGGGTTTTGAGGGTTTTCTAATGCTCTGAAGTAGGTCTTAACCTGTTCTAACTTGTTTCTGGCCTGCACTGAAGGAAGGTCAAGCAGGTATCACATGGTTTCCGTGGGCTTTTGTTGTTCCAAGGATCAGCCTCATAGCTTCATTTTGAACTCTTTCTAATTTTAGGAGGCTGTTTTGAGACGGTGTTGTTAGCCCAAGTCCGCAGTCAATCACACTGAGAACGAGTGATTGATATAGCAGGAAGAGGTGGCGTTGTTCAGTACCTTTGGTTGCCATTGCTTTTGTAAAAACTGCTGTTTTCGAAAGTGTTGTGTTCGATTCTATTCCAAGGGAGAGGGGAGCAGACAGGGGGATATAGGATCGACTAATTGATGCACTCACTCACTCTCTCCTCACATCAATAGCAGGGCCACATGGAGTGGTTTTTATAGAGTGTTTACTTTACAATACAGCACACACACTAAGCAGTTCACCCTACTTAGCAAAAGCAACACACACTAAGGCAGCACACACTGCCTACTTCCAAGTACTTCCTACAAGCAGTACACAGTAAAAAGTTTACCCTACACCTAAAGCAGCACCTACAAGCAGCAGTACCTTTCATCACATGTCCACCAGAATGCACTCCTCTCACACATAAATCTATGTGAGGTAATACAAGCTTCATCAAGCTTACCTGCCACCAACAGTGACATACCATACTGTGCACCATACCTATGACTGACCAGTACATCCCAGAGTGTTCAACTCATGTTACCCATCATACAGTAAAACTGTGTGTTACCATGACCAAACAAATTTCCTCTTTGCCTTCATAAAGTGTCCCACTGACACAAGTACATGTATGGAAATCATTACTTCCAACATATCTGGTAAACAGTGCTCTCATTGTTAACCAACTCATTAATCACATTAAAATGTGCTTTCCCACTTTGTCTGAACAAAGTAAACCACTGACACATAGCACAACTCCTACACGTTACCACAACAACCAACAAATCAAACATTTGTTCCACAACACTTTCTGTTACCCCCATGTGCACACACACACACGCACACGCACACACACACACACACACACACACATGAAAAAGCCTCAACACACACTGACAATGTTTTAGCCTATAGATCTGTTCAGTTCACACTGAACCAACACCACATATTATATACAAAACAAGTAAGTA
Organism: Babylonia areolata; assembly: GCF_041734735.1. Taxonomy (NCBI): domain Eukaryota; kingdom Metazoa; phylum Mollusca; class Gastropoda; order Neogastropoda; family Buccinidae; genus Babylonia; species Babylonia areolata. Next base: position 45,689,081 of record NC_134877.1, read on the forward strand.
ATACATCAAAAATACAGAACAAGATATCTGTAACAAAACAGAAGAGGGAGGAGGGGGGAGGGGGGGACTCAAAAGATATAGGCCAGTACTTCCCTCCACACATTAACCCCTTTTCATTCCACCAGCCACAAGATCAACTTAAACTGGCTGTCCACCGACACAAAACATTGTTTCCCAACACAACTAAGTTATCAACATAACATGAAACCATTACAAGTCATGTACTCACAGCCCAACAGGGATTTCCTTCCTCCTCACACCACTGATCAGTCAGTCACCCTTGTGTCAGGTTCTAGTTCTTCTGGGAGACAGCAAGAACTGGCTGTGCTGACTGGTTTTATCCCTTCCCACAGCATACTGTGCATACTAATGCAAGCTACAACACTCACTCTCCCAGCTTGTTGAACTAAAATAACCAATCTTTGCTTGTCCTAGTGACGCTATGTGAATGACTGACAGATTCACTGCTTAATCCCAATTCGTCAAATTCAACAGATTGATCTGATTTGCTACAATTCTACCCACTTGGCTATACACATTCTGTGACGACAAGTTCACCCGTTTACGTCACAAAGAGATTGGGGAGACAGGACAATACAACTTCGGCATGTTAGCCAGCATGATCAAAGTTCACATTAGCATACATTCTCCCTAGCTTACGTTCCGAAGTCCTGCCATCTTCCTCAGCTGTGTTTGTGAAAGGGGAGATGGGGAACGACTTGAAAGACAGGCCGCCACATGGAATGTTCTGACATGCCTACACTCGTCTGTTTCGAACATGCCGACATCCAGTTCAGCACGGGGATTGCAGCAGACATCACATAACCGCACGTGTTTCAACAGCTGGGGCAGGTGACGTGGCGTCGCTGATCAAAGACAGCCGACTACAGAGTGGGAGTGAGGAGGGGGGGTGGAAGGAGGGAGGGTGGCGCGTTGTCGGCGCGACCTCAAAGACTGGACTTTGGACGGAGCCGGAAGGGAGATAAGGCGGGGGGGGGGGGGGGGGGGGGGGGGCAAAGGGATGGGAAGGGAAGGGGGACAGAGTGTGGGTGGTGGGGGTGACACTGCTGGCACACTATAGCACTTTTAAGACTGAAAGATCTTTTTGCATTTGAGAACAGTATTTTCCGTATGTTTTCTGAGGGTCAGCATCCTGTCGAACTGTATCCCTAGGTAGCATAGGCATCCGGTTTCCTCGATCTTAATTCCGTCGAATGAGACAGGTGGGGGTGATTTGCTTGCGGTTCTGTTGTTGAGGGTGCACAACAACGTTTGAGCTTTCGCTGGATTGATGGAAGATCCTGTGTCCTTGCACCATTGAGCGATATTGTTCAGTTGTTTCTGGACGGTTTTAGTTCTTTTCTGAGCATCTTTCGAAGTTTTGAAGACCAGCCATCATCCGCAAGAGTAAGCACCGAAACTATTCCATTGTTGTTTAAGTCTGCAAGGCCCTTTGTGTAGACGTTGTAGAGGACAGGAGAGAGCGGAGACCCTTGTGGCAGTCCCATGGATAGTTTAGAAGGTGCAGACATCCAATCTCCGAGGCATAGGACGACGGTTCTTTCCTGAAGCGATGCTGCTATCCATCTTGTCAGTATCAAACTTACTCCATCCCATAGTAGCAGCTCCATGAGGTGTGCAAACTGGACTTATTGTAGGCATCTTCAAGGTCAGTTGCTACTGCTAGTGTTTCTTCTTTTCTTTGAAATCCTTCATATACCTCATATGCGAAAGCAGCCGCATTTTCCCATTGTGGACTTAGTGGGGCAGTGAATACATTATTCGTTGTGTCTAGGGCTCGGCATAGGAAGGCGGCGCCCAGTTATCTCCTTCTGCCGATTTATCTTTCCCGACCTTTGTCGGGTACCCATTCACACTTGGGTGGAATGAGGAAAACCAGAGTAAAGTGTCTTATCCAAGGACACAAAACCACGCCAAAACTGGGCCTCGAACCATCTCAAATGAACACTGGATCAGAAGTCCAACACTGTACCGTTTCTGCCAATGCATCAGGATCATAGCAAAATCACATGACTGCACAGGTCTACTCCTTCTGGAGGTTCCATGGAGGTATGGGTTCAATGTGTGCGAAGTGAACTTCAGCAAGGCCACATGCTTCAAACGGCATCTGAGTGCTTTGGTTGAACAGCTGAGTAACAAAGATTGTGAGGGGAGTGTCCGTTTTACGTTTACTTTTAATCAGTCGGAATCCCACGTGAGCCACGAAGGCTTCGTTTTTGTTTAATTCAGGCTATACATTTTCCCACTGTGCTCATCTGTGTCTGTCAGAATGGTTCAAGGGGCGGCATATACATACTTACATCTAACTGCAAGTCCACAATCAAATATTCCGAAAACAAATAAATAAAGTCAAACATATGATCTCATCAGCAAAGACAAACTTCTCTTCTTCTCAAGTTCTCTATGCCACATCCACCAAACCTCTTTACTCTGTCATGTCAAATCTTCTTGGAACTGTAAAAAAGACTCCTCTTCCTTCTGCCTACACTTTATCTGAACTCCCCAATGTCTTCTCCTCTTTCTTTTTCGACAAAGTCCAAAATATTCGTACCATCTTAGACCAAATGTCTTTCCATCCTGTTCATCCTGATCCTCAGTTCAGCGGCACTCCTCTCCATTCCTTTAATCCATTGACTGAAACAGAAGTTCATGAAATCCTGAAAGAAATGACAATAAAATCCTGTGAACTCGATCCTATTCCAGCCTTGGTCTTTTCCCAGTGTGTATCACATCTTCTCCCCACAATCACCAATGTTGTCAACTCATCCCTTCTCACTGGAACGTTTCCATCCACCTTCAAAACTGCAATCGTCCGGCCTCTTCTGAAGAAACACAACCTTGACGCAAACATTTTGAAAAACTATCGACCAGTTTCTAATCTTCCATTCGTGTCCAGACTCTTTGAAAAAGCTGTCCTCAAGCAGCTCAACAACCACCTTTGTTTCAACAATCTCATCCACCCATTTCAGTCTGCCTATCGTGCTGACCACAGCACCAAAACCACTGTCCTCCACATTCTGAACAATCTACTGATAGCGTCCGACTCAGGAAAAATTTACCTTCTCACTCTTCTCGACTTGACAGCCGCCTTTGACACGATAGACCACTCAATCCTTCTTTCCCGTCTTCATTTGACATTTGGTATCAATGGCACTGTTCTAAACTGGTTCAAATCTTATCTCACTGATCGATTCCAGTCTGTCATTGTTGATCATTTCCAATCTGAACCCGTTAAAATCGAACATGGAGTCCCACAGGGATCTGTTTTAGGCCCGGTGCTCTTCACACTGTACACTGCTCCTCTCGCTGAAATTATCAACCACCATAATATCAGTCATCATTCTTATGCTGATGACACTCAACTCCAGAAGAGTGATACCCCTGAAAAATTGTTGTCGCTCTTGCAAGAAGCATCCAACTGCTTCCTGGACATTCAAAACTGGATGACTCGAAATAAGTTACAATTGAACGCGCACAAAACTGAAGCAATGATCATAGGAACTAAACAAAAACTGTCTTCCATCACAACTGACACAATCAAACTTGGCAGTACATCCACCCCTCTTTCCGCGTCAGTCAGGAACCTCGGTGTTGTCCTTGACAACACACTGCCCATGCAAAAATTTATCAGTCAGACATGTCAGTCCTGCTTCTGTCAACTGCGGCGCACCAGTGCCGTCCGGAAATATCTGTCCATTGACGCAACATCTAGACTTGTTTCTCTCATTCTCTCTCACCTTGACAACTGTAACTCTCTACTGTCTGGTTTGCCTGCTTCATCCATTCAGTCCCTTCAGCGCATACAAAACTCTGCTGCCCGACTCGTCCTCAGAAAGAAAAGATCTGAGCACATCACTCCTATTTTACATCTCCACTGGCTCCCTGTCTCACATCGAATAAAATACAAGATCAGCACTCTATGTTATAAATGTATTCACAAAACTGCCCCTTCCTATCTCTGTGGCTGCCTTCACCTCTACACTCCATCTTGCTCACTACGATCGGCTTCGGATCCACTATGTTTACCCAGATTCAAACACTCGTCTGTTGGCCGCCGTTCTTTCTCTGTCTCTGGACCTTGCAATTGGAATGAACTTCCTCTTTCGCTTCGTCAAGTCTCCACTCTCAGCTCTTTAAAGTCTGGCCTTAAAACCCACCTCTTCCCAAAATAGCACCCCCTTGCCTACCTTTCCTGTCTTTAGTTTCTACAGTTTTAGAGTTATGCATGCGTGTGAATGGTGCGAAAGCGCTTTGGTTTGTCTCTGCACAAGATTCAGCGCTATATAAATACTATTATTATTATTATTATTATTATTATTATTATCTATCAATCTATCTATCTTCACCCTTTTTTAGTATCCTGTCAAAGCAGCAGCCCGCGCTGTTTCTGCTTCCAGCCCTGTATGGAGCGCTGTTTACGGAAAACACAGAGGCCGCCTTTGCCAACTACCGCCTATGGGAATCTGGAGGGTTCGTCATGACCTACGCCTACCAGAACTCCATAAAAACCGAGTTCAAGATCTACATCTGCCTTTTCTTCATAGTGTCTGGCATGGTAGGCTACGCCCTCGTGGAAATCAAAGAGAGAAAGAAGTTAAGACCACCACCTGAAACGCCGAATGCAGCCATTGAAGGACAAGGACAAGAACAAGGCTGAGGGTCTTCTCTGAGCTTCAGGGGTGGGTGTGGGTTAAATGAATGTATGTCTCAAGCTTTGCATTTTAAAAAAAAAATTGTTTCGTTGACAAATATAATTTTACTGCATGGTGAACCTTCACCGATCATACAACCATAGTTGTCAGGACATCAAAGTGATATCATCAGGGGCAGCGAAACTTAATTGTTTGTTTTTCATGTTTTCTGTATTCCGACTGTACAATGGTCTGGTTCGTTCTTCTTGGTTTAAACATTTTTTTTAATATCAAGAAACAAGGTGCAATACAGCGTTCAATTAAGAAGACTTGAGCAACAACAAGCATGAGCTTATGTCGTGCTCGTTCATATGTAATAAGCAATACACAAACGCAATGGCGAAAATACACACATTATTTAACAATGAAAAGAAGGATTAAGTGCAAGACAAAACTAAACTAAAGAAGAAAAACAACAACAAAAACACACCAAAAAAACAAACTACTATTACCGCAACTACCACTGACAACAACAACAATGATAATATTAATGATAATACTAATACTAACACAGTAGCAACAATAATAACACACTGGAAAGTGAACATCACTTAAGGAGTAATGTAATGGTGGAGGGAGAGAGAGAGAGAGAGATTGCAGAGTGAAACCGGGGCCATTCGTCAAAATAAATGTTCAATATAACTGCAGAGAATATTTCATTGTGAATCTTTTAAGACTTGAATCTTTTTGATTGTCCAATAAAGTCTTTTCCACTTGGGAATCGCCAAGCTTGACACAAAATTTGATGCAGTAGTGTTGTTCAAGTTTTTCAGTCATTTTGTCAAACACGAAAATCCGACGGCGCTCACTTACACTTCCTAACTCATCGGCGGGCGGGAAAATATTCACGCATGCACATTAGGGTCGCCTACATACGTGCACCAAACCACGCCTCCCTAGCTTCATTCGCTTACGCACGAAAAAATAAAGGTCGGATACTTTATGAACACACCTCGTATGATCTTTTTACGTGTCTGAATTACTAGCACAGTCTTTTCACGTGTGCATGTGGTCTGAGTTTCAGAACTCTGGGTAAGGATCACGATCTATACATTGCAGAAGCCAGTTTGGTAATCGTCGGAATGGACTTGGCTTGGGAGAGCGCATGTTCGTTATTTTTTTGCTAGTGTTGGAAATCATCAGATGGCAGGGAACTTCGGATGGCCGCCCTAAATGCTGCGGTGGTCCCTACACTGACAACTTCTTCCAGCTGGTTCATTCTGCTGTTGTTTCTTTACTCACTCAGTGCGGCCAGTCCTCTCTTCTCCTCTACACAAACTCCTCGGATGTCCAGTGGGTGTCTGAATGACCCAGCCTTTAGCTTCCGTCGTAAGAATTGTGGTATTCTTTGTCAACATTCACCTCTTCAGTATAAGATCCTTCCTCTTGCAATATTTTGATGATGGTAATTGGGGTGAAACGCTGTTAACGTCGTCCCTTTCGCCGTTCGTATGGAGAGAGTTAAAAAAAAACAACAAAAAAAAACGAGCTCTCTGTTTTGTTGAATGGGATTGGAAAACCGTTGCTATTGTTAACTTGTATGTTCTTCTTTCTACAATGTTTTCTGTGTCATAATCTTTGTATGTTGTTGGTCTGGATCTTCTGCTGGTCTTACTGGCACACCGGTGTTAGGAACTTTTCTGGTGGTAGAGCTGGAATTTGTCTGTTTACAGTCCTGTATAGGGTGGTGAGGATGATGATTTTACACTGTTCATCCAGGGGTAGTCATATATGCTCTTGTAATATAGGAATCACACAGCCTGGGTCCAGTGACCTGTATTCTTTGGCGGTGAACCAGGCGGCCTTGCGTTGGACCCGCTCGGCTCTTTCGATGTCTTTCTGGGGGAAGGGGTCCCATACCACTGCAACAGACTGGGAAGGTGTCCCATACCAGTGCACCAGACTGGGAAGGGGTCCCATACCACTGTACCAGACTGAGAAGGGGTCCCATACCACTACACCAGACTTCAGTGTGGAGTGGACAAGAGAGACAAAAGCCATTCACTGACTCTCTGGAGGGCAGTTCCTTAGGTTTCGTCTCAGGAAGCAAGTATACATTTGGCTTCTGGTCCATTGCAGGTAATTTGAAATCTGTTCTCCCAGTCAGGGATTCTGCTGGACAAGTTTTAATACTATTCAGTTCAGTCAGTAGAAGCAGGGCGATTGTTCTTGCTGGCTGAAATTTAACATTTCTGTGCATTGAAGCACATTCCCCAGTCTTTCGTCAATTCTTCTAGACTGTCCAGGATTTCTGTAGCGCAATGGCTCTTGAAAGAGTGAATTTCCTGGTACCCAGAATGAACTTATATCTAGAAAAGGCTTTGAGTTGTTTTTCATGAAGCCCGTTTCGGTTGTTCATTGATGTACTGTCACTCTGTTCTTCTCAGTGCCCGACGACTCTCATACTGGAGGAAGAGGTCGTTTGACCAGTTGTCCGATTTCTTGGCCTTCATGTATGCTCTCTTTCTGCCTAAGCATTCGCTTGATCTTCCTGACACTCAGTGATAAGTTGTTGCTGTGTTGTCCGAGCTCAGCTGGGATGTTCTTATCTGTGAATGATATATGTGAAGGATATGGTCCACTTCAACCCAGTCCAGAGTTTGCTGGTATTAGACCCTACTTCCTGCATGGACTTCAACTCTTGTCTCCACATAAATAAGGTCAGGATTCAAGTAATCAAACTTGGCCTTGGAGTAGAGATAGTGTTTCCTTGGTTTCTCCTTCACACTGTGGGGTTGAGTATCCTTGTCTGTCACCATTGCTTTATGATCTGAAAGTCTTGGAATAGTCTTGAAAAAATTGACGAGGGAAGGGTTGGGTTGGAGGCAAGGACAAGGTCGATTGTCTTGTCTTACGTAGTGGGCTCGTCATGGATTTGGCATGAATCTGGAGATGTCTGTTAGTCTTTGCTGTGTGTAACAATCCTGGGCGCAAACATGTACTGCAAATATACCCTAGTCGATGTCTGGATAGTTCAAGTCTTCTACAAGGAGGATCTGCTTCTGTCCGTCAATCTTTGAGACCTTCTGTAGTGTATAGTCCAATTCATCGAGGTTGATGGTTGATCGATGGGGCTTGTAGAAGCAACCCACACTACAAGGTCTTTGTTTTCGTCTCGCAGTTTGCATCCATTTCTGGTAACTCAGTTGACCCGAGGCTTTTATATACTAGGATGAAGACTCCTCCACCAAGTGAGCCTCGATCTTTATGGTAGGCTGTGAATTCATCTGGGAAGACCTCTCTTGGGTGAACTGATGACCAAACTCTGTATCCCGTTTGACATATTTAATTAACGCTAACAACTCTGCTGTTTCTCTAACTGCAGATGGTGTTCGGATTCACTTCTTTAACTCAGCTCTTTCTCTAACTGCAGATGGTGTTCGGATTCACTTCTTTAACTCAGCTCTTTCTCTAACTGCAGATGGTGTTCGGATTCACTTCTTTAACTCAGCTCTTTCTCTAACTGCAGATGGTGTTAGGATTCACTTCTTTAACTCAGCTCTTTCTCTAACTGCAGTTGGTGTTAGGATTCACTTCTTTAAGTTTTGCTTCTGATGATTCTGGAACTACCGCTGTCACCTTGAGTTGAATATTCTGTTGGGTTCTGGGTTTGACTTTTATTTCCTTCTCAACGTGAAAGGCCTGACTGAAAGATGTCTCACTGGCCTTATCTAGAAATGTGTTGCCTTTTGAGCTGCTGGCTATAAGCGGGCTGAATCTGTGGTGTGATGAAGTGAAATAATCGAGGGTCTCTTCCCCATGGTCAGCCAAAGGTGAGGCAAAAAATTAGAAAGATGCTGCGGGAGGTAAAGGTAATACAGATAATACTGTTATATTCTTAATGACTGAATATGTTTTAATGAAATGATTGTATAACCTAACCATCTATAAAGGCCTGACAATTTTCTAATCGAATCGCCACTAGATATAATCTTCAAAACATTGTAGATACCCTTACATTAATCAGTGATTTTGCTGCTGTACTGTCGTTTTGCTAATATCACCACCATAAATTGATGAAATTAACATTTGAAGCTGATATTTATCTTCAACTGTTCGATTGATGCAACATTTTACTGCTTGGCTTACTTTTGTTTTCGCTCTCAGTGTGCTTCTAACACTTAACCGTCCAGAGACCTCCCACCCGTGTTAAATGTGTTGGACTGATCCCAAAACGAAAAATTCAACTCCCATTATTCGTTGTACTTAATGCTACATCACTGACTTTTTCAAAGAAAAGAACCTTACGTGCAAGGGGAAGAAATTTTTTTTGGGTGTGCGTGTGTGTGTGTGTGTGTGTGTGTGTACGTGTGTTCGTGTGTGTGTGTGTTTCTCTTTTATACTTTTTTCCACGTCTGTTTTCTTTTTCATGTTTTTTGTTGTTGTTTTTCTTCCCTTTCCCCTTTCTTTCCACCTTATCACTTTTCCATGTATCTTTCTTCATTTTCCCTTTCCTCTCCTCTTTTCATATATTGATCATTCAACCGGTTGTTCTCACAGCTGCTTGCGGATCTTGGCCACATACACACACAGATAATGCCCGCATCCTCTATCAAACACCTGTCGGCGAACTTTCATTTTGGACGAGTGAGTGGGTTTCTCTTCGAACAGCCTTGATCGGACTTTGGTTTCCAAAGGACAGTGATTCAAGTCTCCGACTGCGCCACGTAGCAAAACCGAAATTGTGGCTCAGCGGGTGAAACGTTTTTTTACCTGGTAAGTGGTGTGATATCAAGCCTTTCGTGTTCCCATCACCCTTCCTTCTCAACCTTGGCGTGCAGTGATGGACTGGATGCTAGCCTTTTTTATGATGGGGAAAAAATTCTCAACATCTTGATAATGACGAAAGTGATAAGACCGTGTCGATGCCAGATTATATTGATTATTGCGACAGTTCAGTTCAGTTCAGTTCAGTTACTCAAGGAGGCTTCACAGCATTTTGGACAAATCCATATACGTTACACCACATATGCTGAGCAGATGCCTGACAAGCGGCGTAACCCAACGAGTTTAGTCAGGCCTTGAGGGGAAAAAGCAAGTCAAACGAAGAAAAAAAAAAAAGAAGAAAAAAAAGCAATAAAACCAAAAATTTTTCCATTCAAGGAAAGAAAAATTGTCTCAGATGCAGTGTGAGCGAAAGGCGGTGAGCATGTGGTCATCAGCGGAGCGGGTTTGTAAAATAGCTTGTTAAATCTCAGCGTTTAACCCCTTGACTGCTGAGCCTTGGTGAAAATAGATCGGCGTGTCATTAATTCCTGATGCAATTACTACTTTTTACTCCTTTTATTTTACTTCATTTTGTTTTATTTTAACTTTTTTTCCCCTCCTCAAAGGCCTGACTAAGCGTGTTGGGTTATTACGCTGCTGGTCAGGCATCTGCTTAGCATAATTGTGCGGTGTATGCAGCGTATATAGATCAGTCCGAAAGCAGTCTGAACGCCTCCTTGAGAAACTGAACTAAACTGAACTGAACTGCGTACTCCTGAGTGTTGATTTTTCTATAAAAACAACAACAAAACAACAATAAACCAATCAAACAAAAGTTATGCAATCCCAAGCGAAAGAAATCCAAACGAACGTTGATAACTGGCTTCCTGACCTGTAAGGACATTCTTTCTCAGGTGAAAGCCCTTCACTGACAAGCATAATCGTTCAGCAGCAGTGAAAGGGTTAATTAGAAGCCGGTTTTAAAATCTTTATACGCTCGTCACCTAGCACACATTATGGAGTTTATTTGCCTATACGGACAGAAGGGGGCGGGGGACATTCTAGAACGGAAATGTAAAGTCTGATCTGTGTTGACACAGACGTCTCCTCCAGGCACCAAACTGGCCGGTCCTCTGGGAAGAGGAACTAGTGTACTATGGTGCTTCAAGCACTACAAGGCGTGGCACCTCTTCAACTGGAAGAGCATGGTATAAGATGACCCCATTCTCTCTCTCTCCCTCTTGATATGATGGGTTTTGATGTTCAGGCACAAATAATGATTTTACTATCTATATGTTCTTTAGTATGTGTTTGTATTGATATGATGTGTGTCTATGTTACATGTGTAAATATTTATTATATGATTTATATGTACTTTGTTCATGATCTACATGTTCTTTTGTATGTGTTTGTATCGATATAATGTGTGTGGATGTTACATGCGTAAATATTTATTATATGATTTATATGTACTTTGTTTTCTGAGTACTGCCCAAACCTTGGAGACGAATGACTAAAAAAAAAAAGGCACCCCCCTGTCACATGTACTTTAAACTGATGACAAAGTGACAAAGTGTCGCAAATCTCTTATTAGTTTATGTTGTTTCAATTCTGTTTTTTCCTTTCTGTTCCATTTGATCTGTTTTGCACCATTTTGTTCTGATACCTACTATGTCCACTAGAGCTTTACAGCTAATGACATTAAACATTTCAGTGTTCAGAGTTCTCCCAGAAAACTCAATGTTGTTGTGGGGATGTGTAATCATACCAGCGGTGGTGTTTACCTCTCAGATACTGGATGAAAACAGGTGATGGTTGAGGAAGATGTTTACCTTCAAGATAAAGGTGTTGTAGAGATAGGTAATAGTAGTGGCGTCTACTTTTCAGAGGAAAAAAAGATTATTGTCGAGACAGATAAAGTAAGTGGTGTTTACCTCTTATGGTGTTTACCTCTCAGAAAAAAAACAAACTTGTTGAAGAATTATGTAATATCAGTGGTAGAGTTTACCTCTCAGATGAAATCATCAAGGTAGAATAGGTAATAGTAGTGGTGTATATGTATCAAAAATGTTTATTGTAGAGATAGGTTAAAAAAAAAGGTGCTATTTACCTCATTGGTGAAATGATGGTAGAGATAGGTAACAGTAGTGGTGTTTACCTCCCAGATAAGACTGTCATCTGCAAAAGTGGTATTTGTTCGCCTGCAAAGTCACTAATACTTTGTTATTCTTTAAAATCCAGCGCGTCCTTTAGCTGCTGCACTAATTGGTGTTGAATAGCGATGGTTTTCATTTCAATGAAATGCTTTCTACGCCTGCACAATGCTCTCAATGCTGTTCAAATCTCCAACAAAACAGAGCTCTGTTATGTGTACAGCTATACTATCATGTTTTCTTAATAAAGGTTGTGGTTGTTTTTGTTTTGTTTTGTTTGTTTGTTTGTTTTTAACCAAATCTCATATATAATGGTTTTTATTTCATTTTAGAGACAGACAAACAAACACTTAGGCAGACACCGGGGCAGAGACGTGGACTTACAAACACACAGACAGAGAGACAGATACAAGCAGACAAACACTGAAAATCTAAGCAAACTGTCCGTTGACATCTACTTCAGACGGCGGGGTGGGGGTGGGGGGAAGGTGATGACGTTGGAAGAGGTTGGATGGGTGGGGGAATGGAAGATGAAGGGGGAATGGACGGAGTACGGGGGAGGGGGAGGGGGGGGGCAGGAGATGACCTCACATCCCCATAAGTCAGACGGGAAGAGGGCACTGAGGGAGAAGATGACTTGGGACATACATAACAAAAAAACCAAAAAAACTGCGACCACACCCCCAACCCCCAACCCCCACACTCCCCACCCCACACTCTCCCTCCCCCTTCTATAGTTTCATCCGCCGCAGCTGATTTGCATGCCAAGTCTGCCTGCCTTCCTCCCCCCGCCCCCCCTTCCCCGTCCCTCTGCCCCCATCTCCGTCACCCTTCTTCCCCTGCCCCACCCACATATACCCCATCTGCCCTTCCACTCGCCCCTCCCATTTACTTGTGTGTGTGTGTGTGTGTGTGTGCGCGCGCGCGCGAAGCTGAACTTTTGTTTATGTGTGTGTGTTCATTTCTTCATCTATCTATCTATGTATTTACTCTATCTATCTGCCTGTCTATCGATCTGATTTATCTTTATGTCAGTCAGTACGTGTTCACTCATTCATCGATTTACATACGTGCCTATCTACTAATATGGCCCCATGCGGCCATATACAGAGATTTTTTTTAGATTCTCTCTCTCTCTCTTTCTCTCTCTCTCTTTCTCTGTGTGTGTGTGTCTGTGTCTATGTCTGTGTGTCTGTGTCCATCTTTTCTGTTTGTTCATTTTGTTGATTTCCAATCCAGCTTATCTTATTCTATTTCATTTCATTTCACTTCACTTTATTTTCTTTTGTTTTATCATTATATACCCATATTGTTGTTGTTTTTTGTTTACATTTTATTCATTTGTTTATTTTGTCATTTACTTTATTTATTTATTTCTATATCCCATCAACTGAATATTTTGTTCTTAATTCATGTCATTCTGTCTTACCTTTTTTTTTCTGTAATACCTCCAATCGATTTTAGAATGAAGTCAGTCTACACGACAGGTCCGCTGCCTGATTTTTTATTTTTTTTATTTTTTTTATTTAGCTGATTAGTTCACATTCCCTGGCGTTTTGCCTGACACGTCTGGAATGCCGTCTGTCCCCTTTTATTTCTGTTCCATCTCTCCACCCACCCCAGCCCCCCTTTTTTCATTTTTATAAAATGCGTTTTTGTTTTGATTTTAAAATATTTATTTACTTGTTTGTTTATGGGTTTTTTCCCTATACATATTTCATGGGCTGTTTATTTCGTACGTACCTAATCCACCATGTGTTGAAGTATTTGTTCATTATAATTGTTCCTAAGTAGACTTGTAATGAATTCAGACATCTGAATCAATCACACACACACACACACAGGCGCGCGCTCGCGCGCGCGTACACACATACGCACACACAAAGTAAAAGGGGAGGGGGGGAGACATATGATCCAGCATGGCACAGTCGACTTTTGTACAAGATGTGAATGATTGGTGTAACTGGTCAACAGGCTTATATAAATAAGAGAAGGAAACACATATCCAGGTACAAGACCACTTGAAATGAGCTTGCCTCAAGGATCAGCCACTGCACTAATGTTCCTTAACATATTTATGAGTAGATCTACCGATAGAATCATCGAATTGAGAAAACCCATCTTTGATTCAGTTTACCCAAGTCTGCAGAAAAATGATTCGCCTAATATTGGCCTGTTAAAGATCTTTGTATGCTCCCATATGCCAAGTAAATATAAAAATTATCTTCAACATATGGATGGTTCAGTTTTTGAGAATGGAAAAGTAGGAGCAGGTTGTTGTTGTTTTTTTTGTTTTGTTTTTTTTGTTTTTGTTGTTGTTGGTGTTTTTTTTTACACTGTGAGAAAATGTAGGCTTACCACTTGTGTAAACGTTTTCCCATCTTTACTGTTGAGCTTGTGGTCATCATTAAGGCGTTGATTCACATTCCACATTTTCATAAATTTGATGGTCAAAATCTACTTTGCGTAGAGTCTAGACCAGTGTCAAAAGCATATAGATCTCCAAATGATAAATCATGCCTTGAGATGATTACTGGGGAAAAAACAACAACAACAACAAAACACAACAAAAAATACACACACACACACACACACACACACACACACAAAACCCCAACAACCCAACAACCCACATCATACATCTTTTGTTTGTTAAATTCATCCACGTAACTTTCATTCGGGAGCCTTCTCACCGTAGGATTTTCATTTTATTTATTTTAGTTGTTTCAAATGAGTGGGCAGATCAGGCTGCCAGAAAGGCAGTGCGCAATAGCGAAGGCTCAATCTTCCTCAGATTTCTGTGAGATCTACAAGAATGTTATA
>NC_134877.1:45708475-45760975 GCF_041734735.1 Babylonia areolata
ATAAGAACTAATAACAGTTTTTGGATAAATCTGACAAATTCGATTTTGAAGGCTAATCAAGAGGTGTACGTAGATTACGACGGTATGAATCTTTTCCCTTTCTTCTTCTTCCTCTTCTTCTTCTTTTCCTTCTTTTTTTTCTACTCTCATCTGAAATCCTGGGTTTTGTGTTTCATTGTGTCGTTCTGAACTAACACACACACACACACACACACACACATATATATATATATGTATCTAACTGTATACACATATATATATATTTATATATATACATACATATATATATATATATATATATATATGGTGTGTGTGTATGTGTGTGTGTATACAGAGAGAGAGAGAGACAGAGAGAGAGGGAACAACAGGACCAAAAATTCATGTAGAATATAACAGAATAGACCTTTTCATTGTCATAAAACCTAAAGGTTTATAAGACACAAAAACAAAAGCATGTTAGCGAAAGAAACATTCGGGAATAAATCTTGCTATCTCTCTCTCTCTCTCATGATACGGTGACTCTAGATCGGGTCATGGTCGGTGCTTTCGAAACGTTTTCCAGTTTTGTCCCTCCCCTGGGGTAGCCAGCGAAAATTGAATGGCTTTTGTTGTTGTTGATGATGTAGCTTTGTTGCTGTAGTTGGCCAGCGCTTGCTATTTTTAAGATTGCGCAAATCTGAATCTGAATTTGAATATTTTTTTTTTCTGATTGTCGGTTAAACCTCGACATTTTAGTGAGTGTAAGTGTACACAAGTACAAGTGTCAGTAGAGTTCTGTGCACGTGCGTGCGTGTGTGTGTGTGTGTGTGTGTGTGTGTGTGAGGGGGATGTGGGGGTGCGGGGGGGAGGTGGGGTAGAGGATGAGGTACGTGAGTGTATGCATGCCTACACTGTGGGAGCAACAGGATATTGGAACGTATATATATATATATATATATATATATATATATATATATATATATCTGTTCGTGGAGATATGGGCATATGTGTGTGTGCTTGTAGAAGTAAGTGTTCATATGTGTGTGTGTGTGTGTGTGCCGTGGAAGCTGCGATACGTAGACTAGTAATGAGTGTGTGGAGGAGGGGGGTAGAGGAGGTGCAGGGTAATGTGTGTGTGTGTGTGTGTGTGTGTGTGTGTGTGTGTGTGTGTGTGTTGGAGCTCATGTACGTTTATATGTATTTAACTGTGCTTTCATATCTGTGATTCATTTATTTATTTATTTATTTAATTATTTATTTATTATTATTATTATTATTTTATCATTATTTTCATTACTACTATCTTTTTTTTATATCATAATTATTATTTATTTATCGATGTATGTACGCGTATCTCTCTCTCTCTCTCTCTCTCTCTCTCTCTATATATATATATATATATTTTTTTTTTTTTTTTTTTTTTTTTTTTTTTTTCTCAAGGCCTGACTAAGCGCGTTGGGTTACGCTGCTGGTCAGGCATCTGCTTGGCAGATGTGGTGTAGCGTATATGGATTTGTCCGAACGCAGTGACGCCTCCTTGAGCTACTGAAACTGAAACTGAAACTATCTGTGAAACTGCATGTTCGGTGCATATCTGTTATGCATGTGTGGGTGTATATGTAAATGTGTGTCTTCATGTTTTACATCTATTTGCTTATTTATCATCATTGTTATCTTATTTATTTATTTATTTATTATTGTTATTAATTTGTTATTACTACTACTATACTACTACTACTACTACTACTACTACTACTACTACTACTACCTTTTTTTAACATTATCGTTATTATTTATTTATTTATTTATTTGTGTAAGCTTATCTATTATTTATTCACCTTTTTTCTTTCTTTCTTTTTTTTCCTCAAGGCCTGACTAAGCGCGTTGGGTTACGCTGCTGGTCAGGCATCTGCTTGGCAGATGTGGTGTAGCGTATATGGGTATGTCCGAACGCAGTGACGCCTCCTTGAGCTACTGAAACTGAAACTGAAACATTTTAGTTGCTGCTTCGTCTGTTGTTGTTTTTTTGGTTTTATTATGCATGGACCAGAACCAAAATCAGATTCAGTTTTAATTGCCATTTAAACATTGACTACCGTCATCTGTGTGTGTGGGGGGGGGGGGAGAGATAGGGACAGAGAGACAGAGACACACAGAGATAGAGACAGACAGACAGACAGACAGAGAAAGAGCAGAGCATGTTAGTGCACGCCCGATTAAGCATGTTTAAAACACGCACACAGCATTCGATCGATCTCTACGTTTGGCCAAGAGGCAAGGTAACGTAACGGATAAAGAGCTTTCAACAGTCACCCTTTCTTCTTCTTCTTCTTCCTCCTCCTCCTCTGAAAGCCACCCTAGGCTCTGTCTTCCTTCTGTTCTTCTTCCTTCTCCTCTTCCTCCTCCTCATCTCTCTCTTTCTCTTTCTTGAAATATAATTTCGTTTGTTCGTTCGTTCGTTCTCTCTCGGTTCGACAGTTTCATGATGGACTGAAATACGGACTTCACAAAAAGTTCAGGACCACTTCATAAAACCGGGTATGTTTTCATGAAAGATTTTACAAACCCAGAGAAAACCTGAATTAATCGGGGGCATATCGTGATATGGATACATTATGTATAGCGCCTATCCTCGCTCGGAGACCCAGCTCAGGGCGCTTTACGAAGTCGGAGTCATTTCAGTGCACAACAGGCTGCCTACCTGGGTAGAATCGACTAACAGCTGCCACTGGACGCTCATCATTCCTTTGCAGTGTCCTTCAATTGGCTTTAAGGCACGCACACATATACTCATACAGACATGTAACATTTTACATCTGTGACCGTTTTCTTTATCTATCCAGCTGTGTAAGCAGCCATAATCCTTTTTCAGGAGTGTGCATGCTGGGTATGTTCTTGTTTCCGTTACCCACCGAACGCTGACATGGGTTACAGGATCTTTGACGCGCGTATCTGATGAAAAAAGATTTTCAGCCAAACGTTTTCAGTTATTCAGTTGTTTATAGACGATAGCTATTTTTTTTCGCTGAAAGAGAGAGAGAGAGAGAAGAAGAAGAAGAAGAAAAAGAAATGATAACATAAAGAAGTTCGCATGCAAGAAAGCACCTCTTCTTCTTCTTCGTTCGTGGGCTGCAACTCCCACGTTCACTTGTATGTACACGAGTGGGTGTTTTTACCCCGCTATGAAGGCAGCCATACTACGTTTTCGGGTTATGAGTGGTGTTCACTACACTGGCTGAACACACCGCTGTTTACTGAAAATTCGGCATCATTTCACCATCCACACCCACTCCCTCCACTCCTCTTCCCGGAAGATAGTCTGTGCACGTTCCCAAGTGATCTTTAACGTTGTGTGAACCCCATGGGCCTTTAAAACAACGTCGTTTGATCTCGCCGTCTTCCTGATTAGTTTTAGATCTCATCGTCTTCCTTCCTCATTTTCGCTGTCCACCGTCACTTTCAAGCCCTGCTGGTTTTATGCTGTTTTTTGTGCTTTTGTGCTTTGCGTGTATGCATGTGTGTATGTGTGTGTGTGTGTGTGTGTGTGTGTGTGCATGCGTGTGTGTGTGTGTGTGTATGAACGCGCGCGCGCGCACGCGTGCGTGCGTGCGTGTGTGTGTGTGTGTGTGTGCCATTTCCCTCACGGTTACTCGTGATAGGTCACTCCTTCCATCCAATTTCCCTTCTCAACTTTCCATGAAGGAGCGTATGTTTGGCAGGGGGTGAGGGTCGGTGGGTGGGAGGGGGGGGGGTGATTGCGTGTGTGACAGAGGGATGGGTGGAGAGAGAGAGAGTGAGAGAGAGAGAGAGAGAGAGACGAGGGGAAGGGGGGGGAGGTGAGAAAAGAGAGGAGACAGACAGACACACATACAGACATACAATAGCTTTTACACAGATATAATTACAGAGACAAAAATGAGACTGAGACAGCGAAAGATACTTTATGTTCGATATCCTTTTTTTTTTTTTGTTTGTTTGTTTGTTTTTGTTTTTCTTCTTTCTCTGAGCTCCTTGTTATCCATTGTTAATGTCAAGTGTGAATATATTTGTTTTTCTCATCGTTGAAGCGTTTCATTCAGGGCGTTGGACTCAAGAAAAAGAAATCAAAACAAAAATTAGCTTACAAGCTAGGTCACATTTACGTTTGGTTGGGGGGGGTTGGGGAGGGGGGAAGGAGGGGGGGGGGGGGGGGGGGGGGGGGTTGGGGGACGGGGTAGGAAGGAAAAGGAGAAAAAAGAAAACTTTCAAATTGAAAGAAAAAATAAGAGGAAGAACCGCGCGATTACATGTGGATAAACAGCGTTCTTTTTAACAAACCATATTCAAATCAGCTCGGCCGTGGGATCGTTCTTTTATTTCTGTAAATCTAAGATGATGATATTAGACTGAAAATAAATGATATTATTATTATTGTTTGGATTAATATCATTTCTATCATAATGATGATTGTTATTATTAATTAGAAATCGACATTTCTGCATATTCGAATGAAAAGGGGGACGGTTGAGTTGGAGGGGGGGGGGGGGGGGGGGGCAGGGGGGGGGGGGGGGGAACTTCGGCCGTGGGAAATCGTAAAATTGATAGTAGTTTCTTTTTTTTTCTAGAATGCGTCTTGCTTTGAGGTTGTTTTTTTTTCTTAGTTTGTTTGTTGTTGTTGGTTTTTTGGGGTTTTTTTTAATTCATACATACTGTCTGATTCTCTAAGCATCTGTGATGAATTTAGCAGTGGACTGTAAAATATTTCGATTTTCTGACAACAATGCAGCAGTGAAGTCCTGCCTTTTAACCACTTACTTAAAAAAAAATAATAAAAAATAAAAGTCCTCTTTGATCTGATAAATGTGTACGCTTCACAATGAAAAAACAAAAAGACAAAATAACATTCATCATCGACAACATTTCGAAATATCTTTTTTTGTTGTTGCTGTTGTTAATGTACACAAACCTAGGGCATGCCTTTTTCTTTATATATATACACACTACATCAAATCTGCTGTTAAAAAAAAAAATATATATATATATATATATATATTACAACAGATTTGATGTAGCGTGTATGTATACATATCAGTCCGTACGCTTCGACATCTCCGTGTAACTGAAACTGACACCAGCGTACCCGCACACTGAGCAAGGTGCTTTCACGATGTTACAAGGCGAAAGAGCGTTCATGCACGTAGACATGTTATGTGTATTGTCGGTCCCAAGAATCCGGTGAAGACATGTCAGGCTGCTTTCTTCTGTCTGATGGAGTGATGAGCTGTGGCGGATTTGTGGGGATTCGCCTAGTAATAAATCCTCACGATCACCACCATTCCTCCGCTTCCTCTGCCTCTCTCTCACGTATCACACACACACACACACACACACACACACACACACACACACACACGTGCGCACTTGCATGCATCCTAAGCACGTACGTGCGTATTTGGTCTTTTTTCGCGCATTCCGTGTATTTCAGCTTAACCCAGTTACACCTTCTTCTCCTCTTCTCCTCCTTCTTTTTCTTATGTCTTTGATTTCATCACATTCTCATTTTCATATTTCCTCTTTTTGGTCATTCCCATTTTTATGTTACCTTCAGTTTCCATTCAATCCCTCCTCCCCCCTCACCCATTTTCTCTCTATCCTGTATTTTATCCCACCCCTACCTCCACCCAAACCCTTTCCTCCATTTTGTCCTCTTTGTCCAGAGCAGTGGACTCTGCCATTGACAATGTCGCTTTGTATGGTTTTATTCTGTGAACAACAGCAACAAAAAAAAAAAAATGTCCATGCCATCAAACTCAACTGACGGGGCCAACACACAACAAAATAGGTTTTGGATTCTCTCTCTCTCTCTCTCTCTCTCTCTCTCTCTCCCTGTCTTTGTATCTCCGTTTCCGTCTCTCTGTTTCTATATATATATATCTGTCTATCAGTCTGTCTGTCTCTCTTTGACCCCCCAGGCCAAGGCAGGAATATTCTAACCACCCCCACACCCTCTCGTACTTCTCCTCCATCTCGCTCGGTGATCCTCCTTTCCTTTTTTGTATTTCCCCTGGGCCAAGACCAAGTAACAATTCAGAACCCCTCTTTTTCTCTTTCTGCAGGCCAAAGCAAAATAGTTCGGGTTCTCTCTCTCTCTCTCTCTCTCTCTCTCTCTGTGTGTGTGTGTGTGTGTGTGTGTGTGTGTGTGTGTGTGTGTGTGTGTGTGTGTGTGCCTGTCTCTGTCCATCTCTGTCTCTGTCTGTCTGTCTCCCTCTCTCTCTCTCATCGCCGTTTCTAAGTGTAGTTGCTGCCTGCATAGATCTAAAGTGAACGTCAAGTCACTAAATATCACGACAAAATGTTTTTGTTGAATAACGACGATTTTCTTGAGCTTTTTACAAAAGTGTGTAACGAGCAGATCCAGCCGTCAGTGAAGTGTAGTTCAGAGAAACCACCCTCCGTGGTGAAGTGGTTATTTAATACGCACGCTGATGGTCAAATACACACGTTAAAGATCCTGTATTCCATGTCAGCGTTCAGTTAGGTTATGGAAACAAGAATGACAAATCGCATACCCCCAAAACGGAGTATAGCTGCCTGCATAGTGTGGGTGAATAAACCAAATGGTCATACATGTCAAATGTTACATGTCTGTGTGAGTATATCTGTGCGTGACTGAAACCTGACTGAATGACACAGGAAACGAATGACAGGCGCCCAATGGCAGCTGTCTGTCAGTCGGCTCTACCCAGGTAGGCAGCCTGTTGTGCAAATGACTTCGTGTTTGTAAAGCGCTTAGAGCTTGGACTTCGACCGAGGATAAGTATCCATATCATCATCGTCATCATCATCATCATCATCCGCTTCACGATTGCGTATTTTGGAGTGTTACACAAATTTCTCGACCAGCACCGCAGATGTCTGTATTCCTCAGCCTGGCTGATGCCGGGATATACTGTGAAGAGCACAGCATTGTCAAGTGGTCCCAAACCCAACTGGACCCTCCTCGGCAACATTTTCATCATCACCACCATTATTCATCAACATCGAAATACAGAAAACAAACTGTCCCGAATACTGGGGCACACAAAATATGGTTCACACACACACACACACACACACACACACACACACACACGCTTACTTCATCATCACACACTACGTCCACGAACTGTATCCAAACTACCACACTTCATCAAACACAAATCCCTATCTCCTCGTCTTATCCTGAGGTTACGTCTTGCCAATTACCTACACCTCCACTGTTTCATCTTTTCCTCTGTGTCTGGGTTTTTTTTTCAGCCAGCCTTTCAATTCTAGAAGAAGAAGAAGAAAAGCATTTCAATTCTATCTTCCCCAACGTCACTTTTCACCCCTATTTCGGCTTGTCCCTATCTTGCGTTTCCACATTTTCACATATTCGCAGTTTGCTTTTTCTCCAGATTCATCTTATTTTCTATTTTGTCATTCCTGGTTCGTATCTTTCTTCCATTTTAACCTAACTCCTTTTTTTTTAACCATTTTATTTTGATACCTTTTGCGTTGTCATTTTTTTCTTCTTTTTTTTTTTCTTCAGTATTTCATCTCTTCCCCCATTACATCTTCCTGGTCTCTCTCTCTCTCTTTCTCCCCCCCCCCCCCCCCCCGCCCCCCTCTCTCTCCAGTTTTGTCTGTTAATGACTTGGCTTTTTACCCCATTTTCTTCCGTCTACGTTTTCCTCATTGGTCTTGTTACTGTCCTGAAGAGCGATGGCTTAGTGGTTACAGCGTTGGACTTGCAATTTGAGCATCCTGAGTTCCATTCCCGAAAGCGGAGCTTGGTAGGTTAAGGAAGTAAGGGGGATTTCCCAGAACAACATACATGCAGAAAAGCAAAACCCTTCATCCCTTTCATATGGATGCACATCCTGGGAGAGATGAAATGCGCACGTTAGGGATCTCATAATCCGTGACATTGTTTAGAGCTTGGTAGGATAAGGAAGGGGATTCCCTAGAGCACCATATATGCAGAACAGCTAATCCCTTGATCACTTTCACTTGAATTTTACATGAATCAAGCAATGTTAGGCCTCACGGGAACAGTTTACATGGTTTGGAATCCAAAAAACAGTGAAATAATTTACGAGACGAGGCTTGGCATCAGTCCAAAGACATGCAATTAAAAAGGAAAATAACTTCCACGTATTTTCTGAATGTGTGTGTGTGTGTGTGTGTGTGTGTGTGTGTGTGTGTGTGTGTGAGCGCAAACGAATGCACGTGTGTAAGCACACGTGTGCAAGTGATGGGGTAAATTGATAAGGGGAAGACTGAGCAGAGTATGACACTGATTCTTCAAATGACTGCGAACACTGACGCATCAGCATTTACATAGCAATGACTGCTAACACTGAAACATAGCATTTTACACGGCAATCACTGGCACCCTGATGACAACGAACCCAGACCCCAACAGCAGCACGGGGAGGTCAGAGCACCAGGGGCAGACAGTCGGTCATTCAGGATTCCATCCACTCCGTTACACTGACCACCAGAGCAGCCGCACCAAGAGACAGCCCCTCCACACCCACCCATCCACCCCACACCCCATCCTGTGTACCACTGCTGGCAGGCCATGGCAGTCCTGTGGAAAGCCTCCCTGCCTGGCCAGGGAGCCAGCAACACTGTTTGTTCGAATGGAAATTCGAACAGGCGGTGATCGATTTCCCTGGCTGCACACGGACGGTGACGTGAGGACAAACAGGGGAGGAATGCACAGTAAGTGTGTCCTCTGTCAAATATTCTAGTGGGACCGCAGTGGCCGCAGGCGTACCGCATATATCTAGGCGATGACTGAGTGATACAAGACGTCGCTGAAATGAATACTATATCACGGACAGAGGACGCGTGTAAATGGAGGTATGGTGTAACTGGAATATAATCACGCAGCTGAAGGAACCACGATGCAATCTCGTGTTCTGAGAGTTTGGAAGGCCGTTGTCTTTACAAGGCACTGACAGTGACGCAAGAATTTGGCACGGAAAAGGTAGTATAAAAACCAGACAGCCATCAATGTCACATGAATCAAGCAATTTCAGGCCTCGCAATGAACAGTTTACATGGTTAGCAAACCAAAACACAGTGTTAAAAACAATACATGAGACGAGGTTTGGCAAGAGTCCAATGATACACAATTAAAAAGGAAAACAACTTCAATCTTCTTAATGCGTGTGTATGTGTGTGTCTGAATGTCTGTTTCTGTTTGTGTGTCTGTGTGTTTGCACATGTGAACACATGTGTGTGTTTATAATTATGTCTGCGTCTGTGTTTGAGGGCAAAAGCATGCACGCGCGTATCTACATGTCTGTGTAACTGATGGGGTGAAAAGGGTAAGATGGAGCAGAGTTCAAACAATACCCTGATTCTTCAGTTAGATGACTGTGACACTGACAGATCAGCATTTACACAGCAATCACTGGAACCATGAAGACTACAGCAACACAGAGAGGTCAGGGCACCAGGGGCAGACAGACAGTCATTCCACTCCGTTCCACTGACCGCCAGAGTAGCGGCACCAAGGGACAGCCACCCACCACAACCCCACCTTCCCCCATCCTGTGTCCCACTGCTGGCAGGCCACGGCAGTCCTGTGGAAAGCCTCCCTGCCTGGCCGGGGAGCCAGCAACACTGTTTGTTCGAATGGAAATTCGAACAGGCGGTGATCGATTTCCCTTGCTGTTTACGGACGGTGACGTGAGGACAAAGAGGGGAGGAATGCACAGTACGTGTGCTGTCTGTGTTGAACGGCGGTGGTTACGAGCTTGACCAGATCGTCCCCTGGTTTTGGGTTACAACTGAATGACACAAGACGTCACTAAAAGATACAATATTTCATTAATGAAATAAGCGTAAGAAAAGAACAGAAAGCTGCATTGCTTAACTGAAAGAAGCATTACATAACTGAAAGAGGACATTACGTAACTGAAAGAAGACATTACATAACTCAAAGAAAACACTGAATAACTGGCTGGATAAAACACTAAATAACGAAGAAAGCATTCTTAAACTGGAAGAAGCATTACATGACTGAAAAAAGAAGAGTTCTTGGAATGAAGGAAAATTTACGTAGCTAGGAGAAACAGCGTGGACTTGAACGAGAATCACACGACCGTCAAAGGCATTATTAGGCAAACTCGAAGCCTATTATAAGGAGTTAGGAATGTTGCTTGGAATCATTGACATAAGTGCAGGAATCTTGCCACGAACACAACGGGTGTATAAAACAGTGTAGAAGACTACTGAGAAAACTGCTGATGAGACTATTCGTCTGCAGGGATCACACAACGTTAGAAATGTGCGTAGTTGCATGGTGAAATGACGCTTTCAACAAACGGTGGTGACTTTCAGCCACTGAAATGAGCACAGGTCATAACCATAGATGCTTTCTTGCACATGCAGTTCCACATGGATGTTTTCGAGAAGCTGTTTTGAAACAGCCATTACAGTGTGTTCAGTGAGAGCCTAGTGGCGGACCAAATCCATCCCGCATAACTTAAATCATCTCTCGAATTCTTTAGCATTTTCTTTCTTTTTCTTAATTAAACAAAAAACAAACAAATAAATAAACAAACAAAAAACGAAAATATACCTGCTTTTGTGAAGTGGGCCTTACCCCCCCCCCCCCCCCCCCTTTTTTTTTTTTTTTTTTTTTTTTTTTTATTGTCTTCACCGGTTTACAGTCACGAATGGCTTCTACGACAGCATTGTGTTCAGATTCAGATCTAGGACAAATATTCTGAAGTGAGTTTCAATGTAATGCAATCCTCTTCCCCTTCTGTCCTGTCCCTCCCCCCGCAGCCCCTCCCCATCTTTCTTTATCTCCCTTTCTCACTCCGTTTTGCACTCTGTACTTTATCAACGCCCCCACCTCTCTCTCTTTCTCTCTCTCTGTGTATGTGTGGCTAGAGGTGTAAGTTTCGCCACGGAAAATGTCAGAGAGACATTTTCCTACCTAAATAAACACCCAGCTTGCTGAAATTCTGCGCCAGATATTGCAGTTCTGTTGCTATCACTCTGTATGTGTGTGTGTGTGTGTGTGTGTGTGTGTGTGTGTGTACGTGCGTGCGTGTGTGTGTTTGTGTGTGAATGTGTGTGTGCGTGTGCGTGTGTGTGTGCTTGACGACAGTGTGCAACAAGAATACTTCTCGTACAGCTATGTGAATGTTTTCATCACTACAATATCTCCAGAAATGCACGTGATTGAGATACAGCTCTTCTAAGACACACAGAAAAGATATGGTCGCAAAATAAGACGTTCCCGTAGCCTATATCTGAATTTCATCCTGAAAACAAATGGAATCAAAGAACCGGACCATGTCTCCTGATCAAAGAAAACGTCTTTCATACCACAGGAAGCTGAAGTACTCAGACGTTTTCTAAATAGCCTGTGTGTGTGACCTGTGATTCTACTCTTGTTATTTTGACAAGGACACGGCACAAAAAATATATGGTGGGAGATGCAAGTTATATATACCATCAACTGCCTTCACCCAAAGTGATAACTTTCCCAGTCTTGTGCAGTTATATTTACAGATAAGAATTCTGAAATGGTATTGTCATGTTTGATATATTTCTTTTTGTTTTAGCCAGGGTTTCTTCTTCTTCTTCTTTTTCATCATCATCATCTTCTCTGCCCCTATATCTCTATGTGTCTCTGTCTGTCTGTCTTTCTGTCTGTCTGTCTCTGTCTCTCTGTCTTTCTAGTTGTCTCTGTCTCTTCTCTACCATCTTGCCTTCTCATGCAATCATCTGTACTCTTCTCGAAAAACGTTCTTGTCGTTCGTAGTTTTATATTTTCGGCCACAAGCCTTTTAAAATTTGGATTTTACCTTTCCTCGTTTCTTTTAGTTTTGTATTATGTTGTTATGTTTTGTTTCTGTGTGTAAGTCAGCTTCTCCTTTACTTCATCACGCAAAAGGCAAGTTTATTTTCGGTTTGTTTGACATTTCCACGTGGGTATGAGTGGGTGGGAAGTGTAATCTTATAAATGTCAATATAATCGCCCCTGTGAATAACTCTGACAAAACAAAACAAAACCAAGAAATGACAGAAAAAGAAACCTGCTGTAAGTGATTTAACCACACACGCGCGCGCGCACGCACACACACACACATAGATGGAGAAATAGAGATGGGGGAAGAGAGAGAGACAGACAGAGAGAGAGAGAGAGGGGACAAGACAAGACAAATTCTTTATTTCGAGGATAGCAGATAAGCACTGGTGTGCTTTTTTTACATCCAGTCCCCGCCCTGACCAGGGTCTACACTATACAATGATAAATAAAAAAAATAAATCACGGTGTTAGTAGAAATACACAACAGGGTGGAAACAAATTAAACAATTCAAAAAATAAATAAATAAAATAAAATATAAAGAACACACACACACACACACACACACACACACACACACACACACACAAGCACATGCACATACAGGCACAAGTTTCAGTTTCAGTAGCTCAAGGAGGCGTCACTGCGTTCGGACAAATCCATATACGCTACACCACATCTGCCAAGCAGATGCCTGACCAGCAGCGTAACCCAACGCGCTTAGTCAGGCCTTGAGAAAAAAAGAAAAAAAGAAAAAAAAGAAAGATAGATAAATAGGCACAAGCATGGTGTTAGTAAAATGCATAGGGGAAAATGAACAAATGAAAGAAACAAACACACACATCGCACACCGCACCACAGAACAGAATGGGGAGATGGAGGGTGAGGGAGGTTCTCATTCAACCGTACACAAGAGAGAGACAGAGAGAGAGAATATCCAGAATAGACAACAGGTATGAACCTTTCGGAATTCCAGAGAGCGGTGGAGGACAGAGGCAGGGGGTGGAGAGTGGTGGCGTTGTCTTCACCGTTGCCCCAACGACATTAGCAAGTCATAGGATAGGCAACAGGTAACAGATAAGACAATATTTCTACTTCTATAAGTCAATATTTCTACTTCACTAAAAAACAAAAAAAACACACACAAAAAAACAAACAAACCCAAACAAACAAACAAAAACAAAACATTGTGTTACCTGACAATTTCAGTGCAATTTTAAGTAAGAACAGACTGTTTGAAGGTGTGCTGGGGGAAAATAAAAGGGCAAACTTCTCTCTGATGGCCGTCTGGTTGGGCAGGCGTAGAGAGACCCAGAGATCAGGAGTGAACAAGAAAACAGAAGA
This sequence comes from Babylonia areolata, assembly GCF_041734735.1. Taxonomy (NCBI): domain Eukaryota; kingdom Metazoa; phylum Mollusca; class Gastropoda; order Neogastropoda; family Buccinidae; genus Babylonia; species Babylonia areolata. Next base: position 45,721,639 of record NC_134877.1, read on the forward strand.
AGAAAAGAAAACTCGTTGCACGCTGCATATAAAGCACCGCCGGTGTTGAGCAACACATGTGTGTGTATGTGTGTGTGGGGAGGGGGGGGGGTGAGAGGGGGAGGAGGAGGGGAGGGGGTGGCGCGCATGCATGCACGCACGCACGCACACACACACACACACACACAAATACACACACACACACACACACACGACAAAACCTTTTCACAGTGTAGTGAGGAACACACATACACACACACACGTACACACACACACGACAAAACCTTTTCACAGTGTAGTGAGCAACACACACACGCACGCACACACACACACACACACACACACACACACACACACACACACACACACGACAAAACCTTGTCACAATGTAGTGAGTAACACACACACACACACACACACACACACACACTCATACACACACGACAAAACCTTTTCACAGTGTAGTGAGGAACACACACACGCACGCACACACACACACACACACACACACACACACACACACACACGACAAAACCTTGTCACAGTGTAGTGAGTAACACACACACACACATACACACACACGACAAAAACTTTTCACAGTGTAGTGAGGAACACACACACACACACACACACACACACACACGACACACATTCACCCACACACCCACACACCAACCCCCCCCCCCCAACCCCCCCCCCCCCCCCCCCTCCGCGCCCCCTACACACACACACACACAGGAAGTGGGACAGAGACACGGGGAGACAGACAGACAGACAGAACAGCAAATGTACGGATGCAGGCAGAAGCAGAGTGTAGTCTGGCAGACAGACACAGTATCGGCGAACGTCCCCAAAAGGTCGTCATCACAGAACTCACCCAGGGGACCATCAGAGAACCCCTTTCCCGCCAAGACCTCACTTCTAGCTCCTCGTTTACGACAACAACAAAAGGTGAATCCCCCGTCTGATTTGCCAAGGCGGTTAAAAACACCAACAAAAAAACAACCTCTGTTTCTATTCACGTGGCATCAAACGTCGGGAAAAGCAGGAGTCATTAAAAGTGGGTGGATCCTATTTCGGTACTGACGAACTCTCAGGAAAGGAAGAAGAAAAAAAAAAAAAAAAGTCTGACGAAAGCTTTGGAACGACAACATCACCCATAAGGTCAGCTCCGAACTGGAACAACAACAGTACAGAAGTATCAAGAAGGGGTGGGAGGGCGGGGGAGGAGGGAAGGGGGAGATTGGGGGGGGGGGGGGGGGGGTAGCAGTATAAGGTCACACATGCAGGGCACACTTTCCCCGAAAAGGCATGCGCGGTGCACGTGCAGAAGTGGCCTCAGTCACGTGAAGGTCACTGACCGGCTGCACGAATGAAGGGCAAAACGATGAGATCGTGTTCACTGCACAACGCACAACTAATTCTGTGTGTGCCTCACTTACTGCTGAATCGCACCAGGCGTGAAAATCATCAGGTCCACATGCGCTGAGCAAATTTCTGGATGAGCAAAGAACAGTGTATTGTATTGTATTGTATTGTATTGTGAGAAATTCGGTGTCCTCTCCCCAGGAAAAGCGCGTCGCCACAGTGCAGCGTCACCCATATATTCTTTTTTCTGTATGTCGGCAAATGAATTTAGTTTACTATCTGTATGGACTTTTGCCAGGGACGACCCCGCCCCCCAACTCCCAACTCCACGGTAAATTCCATACACTTAGGAACAATCTTAATTCTAAGCCAACTTAGCGCTGCGCAGATCGCTACTAGGGCCAAGATTTCCATGAAGGGTCTATAGTGGAAGGGGTGGGGGAGTAAAAATCCCGGTCCATATGTGGGATTCGAACCCGTGGACACTCGCTTCCTAGTCCGGTCGCATCACCACTGGGCCACTGCTTGCCCTGTGCACAACCTTCCAAAACTGAGTGGCAGACTTGCCATCACTTGCGTAATTCGTATTTCCTGTGTAGTTTGAGGACGGGCAGTAAACAGTGTGCACAAGTCTGAGTATAAAGACTTGGGAAAGAAAAAAAGACCTGGGAGCCAGTTGTATTGCTCGGACGGAAGAGCCTATAATATGGTCGTAACCCGCTACTGTGTGGAACAGACCAATGGCGTAGTTCGGTCAACGTAGGCATTTAGTCACGTGTAACTGTCAAAAAGTTAGAACCAAGGGCCGGAGTTGCATGAGGCAATCGGCGGCGCTAGGTTTGCTTAGAGTTAAAAACGTTCCTAAGTAATAATGGAATTTACTGTGGAGTTAGGAATGTTCGTAACGATAAGCAAACTTGGTGCTGCTATCTTCGCTCATGCAACCCCCTCCCCCCCTCCCCCCCCAAAGAAGTTTTACATGTTGCCCTCTTTTCATCTCATGTATAAGCTTCAGTCTAAAAGTAAATTTTAAGGCAGCAAAAATAGACTGATGAAAATAGACTGAACTTCAGTTCAAATGCTTTGAAGAGCACAAAATGGGCATAAACAATTACTTTCATAAACCTCAATGCAAATGCTTACAAGAGCAAAAAAACAAAACACACACACACACACACACACACACACACACACACACACACACACACACACACACACACACACAAAGTAAACGGAAACATAACAATGCCGTAGGTTCTGCTTAAGTAATTAAAAAAAAAAAATCATTGATGTTCAAAGACCGTTCAGTTTCCGTGATTGAGCCTTTTGAGTCGGTTGGTGTTGTTCTCCTTCTGTTCCTGGTACTCTCAACCATGGCCCATCTTTTTGCTATTATCATCATCATCATCATCATCATCATCATCATTATTTTGTTTTTAATATCCAGCAGTGTTAAAGGGACAATTTGAATAGGGGCGACAAACAAGTTGTGCTCTTTAAAGTGAATGACCTGATGAAGACTAGTATCGTCACTCCCGGGGGAAAATAGCAAGGGTTTACATACCATCAGGATTCTTCACATCGACACCAACCTCAGGAAATATGGAAATCGTGTTCACGAGACGAATCGTTGTCATACTAAGTGCAATGAGGAACTGGAAATACGTTACAGATGATGCAGGGACTGTGGAGTCTTCACCTCAACATCTCACCCCAGAAGAGTGTGGGGGGAAAGGAGGGGAAGGGGAGAGAGTTATCTGTGGCACGACGAGAAGACCGATTATGGTAATCATGTTCGCAAGACAAAGCCTTGTCAAAGCGGAGAGAGAACCAAGCATTTAGCCACATATGATACAGATTTGCGGAGGAAGGTGGCAGAATGGTTAAGACGTTCATCTGCGTATACAGAGTCCTCGTTGAGGGTCTGGGTTCGAATCCCGCTCTCGTCCTTTCTCCCAAGTTTAACTGGAAAATAAACCGAGGTCCCGTGAGCAGCACGTGCTTGGCTCACTGAAAAAGAACCCATGGCAACAAGAGTATAGACGAAATCGACTCTGATAGGCATACAAATATCTATCTATCTATCTGTCTATGCACACACTCGAGGCCAGACTAATCGCCTTGGGTTGTGCTGCTGATGAGGCATCTGCCTAGCAGATGTGGTGTAGCGTACATGGATTTATCCGAAAGCAGTGACGTTTACTTGAGAAACTGAAACTGATACAGAGGCCGTGGCGTCTTCACCCCAACATCTCATCTTGGGTTATTTTGACCGAGATGTGCTATCTGCATCATGTGGTTTACGCACAGCTCTTAAACGTGCGGCAGTACATTTACGGACGAAACCCGCGTCACGGGGTAGTGGACGTCGTGAGGCTGGTGAGAAGAGAGAGATGGAAGAGGAAGACAGGGAAAGACTTGAGAGAGCGGAGGGGGATAGAGAAAGAAAGGGAGAGACAGACAGACAGATAGCCAAAGAAAGAGAGAGGAGGAAGAGAATGAAAAGGAGGAGGAGAGGGGGTGGGGTAGGGTGGGGGGTAGGGGGGGGGGAGAAGAAGTTAGGGGAAGGGAGAGGGAAAGTGCTAGGCACCATCGACTTGCAACATAGGAACAGGAAGAACTATAAACATGAAACAACACAATTATAACACAATAGATATATCTAACACAGCTTGCGTCTTGCAGTCCCCCTCCCCGCCACACACACACACACACACACTGACACACACACACACACACACACACACACACACACACACACACACTGAAATACAAATTTATCTTTGGAGTAATGTAATACGTTTTTTAGGGGGGCGAGGGGGAGGGGGAACCCCCAGATATTTTTCTAATCGGTTTGAATCGGATTTCAGACCGTCAAATTTCATGTTACCACCATTCCCAAACCCCGTTCAGCCTGTAATTCATTGAGCACAAAATCAGAAACAGAAGACCTGAGAAAGATATTATTCCTCCAACAGAGAAAGAAAGGAAGGAAGGAAGAAAAAAGGAAGAAAGAAAGGAAGGCAGGAAGGAAGGAAGGAAGAAAACGTACTCACGCAATCTCCGATGCGGTGAAAACTCCGAGCAGCTCTCCTCTTAATGGCCAGATAGGTGCACACCACGACACAGAACCTGTTCCTTCCCTAAACCCAACCTGAATGTGAAGAAGGAGAAGAAGCAGAAGAAGAAGACGAAGAATCCCACAGGGCTGATGGAAGAGCGCCACTCTTCACTATACTGGCAGCCAGCACGGAGACACATTCACACAGTCCCTGTCATCCCCCTACCACCCCACACTCCTCCAACACGTCCTCCTCCTCCTCCTCCTCCTCTCCCACCTATCTCCGCCCTCTCACTGTTCCTCTTTCAATGGCACTAGCCCCCGCCGCGAACTGTGGCGTGAAGCTTTGAGTGATGGTGACACACTGGCGGCAAAATCCTAGAAAGAAAAAACAATTTTAAAGTCCTTGTCAGTCCGAGTCTTCTGTGCACGTGCGATACGTCTCCCAGTCATAAAACAAGGCCACACACGGGGGGTGGACTTCGCTGACTGTGCTGGAATGGTGATTGCATGCCTGTTATGTGTTGGACTACGCAGCAGGCATCGTGTGTGAGAAGGGGGGAGGAAGGGGGTGGAGAGGAGGGGAAGAGACAGGGGTGTGAGGCGTGGGGGCGTGGGCGTTGGAGAGAGAGAAGGGGAGGAGTAGTGAGGCAGACTTCCAGCATACAGGAACGTTATGATTGCTCTGCTGCGTTGTGTGTACACATCCAGCGCCGTGTGCACACTGGGTAAAGCCGGGATTGCATGGCACGTCTGTAGATGAGGGGTGATGAAGGGGCGCTCTGAGTGGTTAGTTTAAAGCCGATTTGTTTGTTGGTTTCCTCTCTCCGCCCTCCGAATCGCCGCAACCAGCCCACACTATAATTATATATATATATATATATATATATAAAGGTGTGGAAGATGATAAACGTGGCGTGTGACAGTGTGGTTCACTGTGAATGGAAAATGGGTTGCATGATCGAAGTCAGCAGCGCTATTAAGTTTTCTTACCGTTAAGAATGTTCCTACCTATACGGGATTTACCGTGGAGTTAGGAGCATTCTTAACGATAAGCACACCAAGGTGCTGAGTTCGCTCGTGCAACCCACTCCTAGGGCCGGGGTCCCATGAAGCGATCTGTGTAGCGCTAAGTTTGCTTAGAATTAAGATTGTTCCTAAGTGTATGGAATTTACTGTGGAGTTGGGACCATTCTTAACGATAAGCTAACTTTAGCGCTGCTATGTTCGCTCATGCAACCCACCCAAAGGGGAAGTCTTAATTTCAAGTCAGATAATTTGTATTTCAGCTATGAAGGAGAGCTGCGAAAGACGTTATGCTGTTGCTATGGTTATGAACATAACAAAATTTGAAAGAAAGATTGAACTGATGTGGAGAGTATATGCAATGGTTCAGACTTTAGTTTATCTATTTAATTTGAGGGCCGGGAAGGGAGTAATAAAGATTTTGTGAGAGTCCGTGTGTAGTTATTTATGCTCAGATTATTATGTGTGACTGAATAATGAATTTGGAAAGTATAGTTCTTGCCATGTGCTATTGTCTTTGGGTCTTTAAGTGTTGCGTTCTGGGGCCAGCTCTTTGTTTGGGTGCAGAGATAGGGACAAAACAGAACAAAACGAAACGAAATGTTATCTGACCAGGGTATTGAGATAAGCAAGTAGGTGTATACATCAGTAGTGCTTTTTCCACCCAGCCATGGGGTGTATAAGAAAAAGGGGGAGTGAGTACATGTAGGCTAAAATGAACACAATGAGTTACCAAGGATAAAGAAACAAAATGGAACACTACACAATACCAACACGACACAAGGCAAACTGAACAAATTGTGTGTGTGTGTGTGTGTGTGTGTGTGTGTGTGTGTGTGTCCCTCTCTGTGAAAAATTACCAAGTAACTCGGGTAAGCCTAATCTTGATGCTGTTTGTACGGTATGTTACGACTGGTCAATAAAGCATCCAATACACTGAAGATTGTCTGTGTGCACACACGACGAAATAAATAAGCAGTACGTTATGGATGTATACACACCCATACACACAAACAACAAAAACTGCGCTTCATACGTCGCAGATATCATGTGGGAACCCATGCAATGCTCAGTATTTTTTGAGAGATCGCGGCTCTCTCGATCCTGTGAAACAGCCCACTGATCACTCAATGGAGACAGCCACATAAAATGGCAGTTGGATTACTCACTGATTGGACAGGACGTCGTTCCTTCTCCGTCACTTCCGGTCTCTCCCCACACCCAACACTTCTTAATTTATTTATCTGTTCATTTATTTATTTATTCGGTAGTAGTCATAGTAGTGATTTTTTTCTTATCTTCTTGTCTTTTTTTAAATTTTATTTATTTATTTATTTATTTTAATCACCTTGTTTGCTAACTACTGCTTTCACATCGTGTCGTGTCTTCAGTGGTTTCTCGCAGTGTGTGGGAAAGCGTTGTAAGTCCCCCGAATATCTATCAATCAAAAATAATCATTTCCGTTGAATAAATGACATATAGAGATATCGTCATCGTGTGTGTGTGTGTGTGTGTGTGTGTGTGTGTGTGTGTGTGTGTGTGTGTGTGTGTGTGGGTGCGTGCGTGCACGCGCGTGTGCGTGCATGTGTGTGTGTATGCATGATGCCGTGCGCGCGCGCGTGTGTGTGTGAGTGCGTACTAAGGAGTTATGTTTCGGAAATGCTCAATTAATCAGCATCATCGAACAACACTACAATGACAAAAGGAAAAAAAATCCATAAAAAGGGCGATTTCTAAGGATTCGGATTTCCCCCATTTCCCAACGAATAAAATGAACGAGGGTTTGACAAGGGAGTGAACAAGGGTTGTGATCGTACCGCCCCTCCCCCCCCCCCTTCCTCCACTCCTCTCCACTCACTGATTTTCCCTCTTTCTCCAGCACACACACACACACACACACACACACACACGCACTCCCCCTCTCTCTCTCTCTCTCTCTCTCTCTCTCACACACACACACACACACACACACACACACACACCAAAAACAAAAGAAAGAAAGAAAAATACGCCGCTTCATAATGCAACAGGAACCGCCGGAAGACAATTGACTTGGTCAACGTGTTTGTCACTGCGTTCAGAAAAACAACAACAAAAAAAACAAAAAACGAAAGGAAAAAAAAAAAGGTTTCGGAAGTCGATGATGGGCCATTTTCTGAAGGCATGTAACTATATATAGTGTGCGCTCAACAGACTGACATGAGCTCACCCGCAGCTGGGCCAACAGCAAAGTGAGAGCAGTGTGATCAATGGTTTCTCCACTGCAATGGGAAATCATTTACAGCTTTTTTTATTCAGACTTCTTGCTATAGCGCATATTCTTGAAGCTCTATGCGCTTTACAGCTCACTATACAGCTCAGTCTTTCGTGAATGACTATGTCTCAAACTTGGAGGCAAGATTGCACTGACTCTTAGTGTTGCAGCCTTTTAATTGGGGGCTAGTTGGCTTTTGGGAACCATCCCAACGCCGACTGTCCTAAAACACTCTTGGCCGAGAGAGAGGGGATGTAACATTATAGTTAAATTCCAGCCCAGATAGTTGAAACAGCAGTTGCCTCCTCTGCTGTTCTGACGGTCATAGTCGGACACGACTGACTACCATACATACTAGACTCGGCTGTAATGTGAAACAACATATGCTAGGCTTGCAAATGGTTGCATTTTGAAAACGCGAAGCAAGATCCGAAAAAGGTGACTGCAGTATTAGAAAGAAAAACAAGAAACAGCGATGCATGACTGAGCACTAGCTGACAGAAGAGAGAATTCTGGGCTTCAGGATTACTTCCCATTACTCGTGTACTTCATTTTTCTGCCCCATCGTCTTCACAATTTCAGTGACACTTACTCCAACGCCGCTCCTTCCGAGTCCCCATACACAGCCACACCTGGGTTCGTCTGTCGCAGTCCCAACAACGTCGGCAATCTGCCGCGGGGAACCACCAGAGGCCACACACCAGAGGAGACCCTGCACTGCTGCTGAGTCACTTCGGTGGTGTTCAGTGGTGCCTGTTCTGATTTAATGTACTTAGGACATCACCTACTAAGCCCCCTGCTGACAACAATAATGGATCTGTTGCGGAGCTAGACTGAGTGAGCGTTCCCCCCAAACCCCACAGAGTGAAGACCGCCGCGACCACGTCGGTCCCTCCGACACTGAACAGCTCCCCATGAATCTTCCGACACTGCCGAAGACTCGCCCCTAGCACGGAAGTGGAGGGGTATAGAAACTGACGTCACCATAAGAGCAGGGCTTGAAAGGCCACATAAATTGGGGACTTTTCTTTAACTGATGATGAAGACGGAGGAAGAGGATGGTTACTGCTGCTATGGAGGTCCATTTAGGTTTGGGACTACGTGACAAGGCTGAACTCAACGCTTTCTGTCATTATGATATCCCGGATTTATCCAGGCCGAGAGATATAGACACTTGCGGTGTTGGTCTGGGAATAAGAGCAACACATCCAAAGACGCATCCGTGAAGGGGATGACACTCGATTGTGTGGTCCGAGCTAGTCTTCCGCCCATTTATGAATGACTGATATAGATACTTATAATGCGTATAACATCTGTCTGAGACCAAGCTCTAAGCGCTTTGAAACAAATGGTTCATTTCACAACAGGCTGCCTACCTGGGTAGATCCAACTGACGGCTGCCACTCCAGTGGGCGCTCATCATTCGTTTCCCGTGTCATTCAATCAGATTTCAGCCATGGGCACACATACTCAGACAGACATGTAATACTTTATGTGTATGACCGTTTGTTTTTTGGTTTTTTTTAATTTACCCTGCCATGTATGCAGCTACACTCCGTCTTCGAGGGTGTCAGTGCATGTTGGGTATGTTCTTAACACACAAAATGCTGACATGGATTACAGGATCTTTAACATGCATATATGATCTTCTGTCCTAAGCCCATAGCACACTCAGCTCTGGGTAGGAGCCAGCTGCGGGCCAAAAACCCATTCCACTGGGATTTGAACCTGCGTCCTGCCAGCCGTCAGTCTGCAATGCAAACCACTTCGCCACAGCAGCTGGTATTAGTCATGTACTTTGTTTCCAGTCCATGGCATGTCTAGCCACATCTTGCGTTGTGTGCGAGAGTGGGAAGTCCCTTATGAGATAACAATGCAGTGACACCAAAAGTAAGCACATATTTTGACTTTGACCTTGGAAAATGATAACAAGGTCAAATATCCCTTTTTTTTTCTCGTGTTTATACTTTTGTTGTTGTTGCTTAATCCTCTGATATTTGTTCATGCAAGAGACAGAATTGGAAAGACATTAAATGAAATAAGTAAAGATGAATTTGATGTGGAGAAATATTCATGTAAAAAAGTGAAATTACTCAATCACTTTGACAAGCATCCTCATGGAGGATATTTTTTCTCACTGGTTAAATTACCTATGAGAAATGTATTCATGCACACACACACACACACACACACACACACACACACACACCGCATAACAAAAGCTGGCCAGACAAAATGGTTCCTTCTAAAACCTCTTTAATACAAAGTCACAGTTTGCTCATGTAGCTATAGACAAAACAAGAATGGTCTGGAATAGTCATACACATATATAACGCAACAATCACTATCGTGTCTTCTTTCATAAATAAAATCAAAATTAAACAAAGCTCCTGAATATATTGGTAACAAGAGAATGTGGATCATTAACACACACACACACATGAATATATATCTCAACAAATGAATGGTCACAGAAATAACTGACAACATCAAACCTAAAAAAGTATAACCAAAAAAACAAACAAAAAAACTAATAGAATTATAGCAGAAAGAAAAATCCAAATAATGAACACATAAAATAATGAACACTTCATCCAGAGACCTGCATTGTTTTGGTTTTTGACATGAATTGATATTTCAAGATGAACAAAAGTAAACCCAAAAGTGATTTGGTATTATCCAGACTAAGAATAACACTTTTTTTTTAAAGAAAAGAAAAGAAAAAAAAAGAATGAATATAAGTAGTGTGAGGAAACATCCTTGGGTTTTGTTTTCCTTCTGTGTATTTATCTCATTTGAAATCAATGTGACAAATCTGTTTGTTTGTTAAAGAAATTAAAGCAAATTGAAAAATCAATAATAACTATTCCAATTCCATGATGACATACACTGCCTCACAGTAAGTTTTATGTATTACACAGTAATGATTTTGACCAAAGCTGAAAGAATATTGCTGCTCATAGTTCTTGACTGATAATATGTATACATATGCATATACATATAAACATCTTCCAAGTCAAAGATCTAAATAAAGTGAAACAAAAGAGAATGAAAACAGAGCCCCTGATACATAACAAGGTCTTACAGAGCATATGCTGACCATCACACTGATACCTGTTTTCAAAGTACAGCTGATCAGTTATGTCGACAGATTGGAAATCATAATCAAAATAAATCTGACTTTTATCTAGATAAGTCTTTCAGTATGCATAAAACACCTTACAGCATTAATACAGTAAAACAATACTGACTGCTTCCTTTGAGCAAACACATCTACAATTAGAATACAATGTACAATACAGCTGCTTGGACCTTATCCCAATAGTGTAAAAACAACATGGCACAACCTGCGTAAATACCATACAAAAAGAGTATTAACAAAACCTGTAAAAACTATCATCAAAATTAAATGTTTTCACTTCAACTATTATAACATATTCCCTGACATAAATTCTTACGCTGACAACTAGCGTAACCTTAAGGTCAATACATAGCATAGAGCACCCTGTTAAAAATAAGAAACTAACACAAATAACCCCCTGAACAAGATACTCCATTATAAGACAACTGACAGTTGTTGAGTACCTACATATCAGATCATTTTGTATGCACTTATGGAATGAGTAATATCTATGCACACACCATTGGTCAGAGTTTTAAAAGCGGATATTTCCCTATGATTGAAAATAAAATAATCAAATGCCTGAAAGTAAAATAATCAAGAAAATTGAGTATTAGCATGACAGATTCACCAGCAGGTCTGGCATGGGTGAAATATATATATATATATATATATATATATATATATATATATATATATATATGCAACAACATGGGGTGGGGGGTGGGGGAGGTGAGGGGGGCAGGGGGTGAGGGGGGGGATCTCACATAATTTCAACAACAAAAAATTTATGCGCGAAGAGTTCTTGTCCACTCTGTGAATTATCACCAACAAACAAATTGTATCATTAGAATGTGAAGAGAGAATGAGAAAACATATTCAAGCCTGAGGCAAGTTATACTATATATCATATAGTGACTGATGGCAAATGGAAATGAAAATTCCCTCTGCAACATACCCAAGACTAAAGATTGGTTTATCATCTGTGCAAAGGTACAGGAATTTACTCTTACACATAAGCTTGAAATTCCTGCTCAACCAGCTGAACACAACTGCTAACTTTTGGACAGAAAACAAGTAAACAAACAGAAAACTAAAATATATAAATATATATATATATATATATATATATCTATATATCTATCTATCTATATATATATATATATATATATATATATATATATATATATATATATATATATATATATATATATATAACCAATCTCCTGTGGAATCAAAGACTGACTGCAGTCTTCTCTATCCTGAAGACCCCTCTACCTCCTTCCCACTCTTACACTATCTCCTTCCCACCTCATCACAAACAGTTTTGTTCTTTTCCTTCTTCTTTTTTCTTATACAAAAGGCATAAAGTAAGAGCATTGAAAACCTGGTTACATTCGCTTTAACATTGTTATTGTTCTCACTCTTGCAGGATCACAAGATTCAATATGTAACTGTAAGTTATAGTTGGGTCATACACAGCAAAATGTAACAACTGCAGTTTATGACCACATTCTTTATATACAGATTCATATATATGACAACAACAACAAAATGTATGACTTTCACCTTTTTATTATCGTTTATTACTTTCCAGGTTACAGCTGTTGATCATGACTGTACAAATCCAACAATAAGTCCAATAAGTAGACAAACCAAACATACAAAACACAAACGAAATAGAAATCAAGACTCATCAAATCACCACTCCAGAAAACAAAATCTACATTTTTGACACTTGTAAAATAAAACAGTTCAAATTTCAATCATCAAACTCTTTGGCAACATAACCAAGCAGGTAAAATAAAATGAAAAGGTGAAATAAAACAAAGTCTTTACATTATTCATTTTCATTACATTCTGAAAGTCTTCTCTGATAATCCCTATCAGACAAACATGATCAATGCTGACAAGACTGCGTCAACATACAGCACAAAAGACACTAGTTCCAAAAGACCATGACAAGAACTGGTGAGAAACAGCTGGTAACTGAAAGTATGAAAAATCTGCATAGTAGTACAACACGGACTCCTTTCTACTCACACGACACTTGTGAAAGATGCGTGATGAAGTGAAAGCAAAACAAACAGGAAACCATCAAAGTTCCTTAACTCTTTATCACTGTGCCTCCATCAGTCACACAATGCACTACCACAAACAAGAACAAAGTCAGCATATTGCTCTGTGAGTCGTTCTGGTGTACCATGAGAGAGAAACACTATATAGTACAGTAAAACATACACAACACTTTTCATGAACATTACTACAAATGCTGAAACATTTTTCTCCTATGTATGAAAAACACAAGGTATCAATATGCATGAGATTTCACACTGTTTTTTGTTTGTTTGGTTGGGTTTTTTTGGTCTTAAAAAAGGATTGTAGAACACAAAGTGACCAGGAAACACTTCAAGAGCAACACCTTCACTGGGGATAATGATACCCTGAAATCATGTAAGTGCCATATTATAGATTTACCATAGCTTGATTATTCAAGGTTTATTTTCCCATGAGGATTTATTTTAGAAACATACAGAACTTTTCCAGTGAAAACAAGATATGGTATACCACATATTTGTTTAGTAAGTACAAACAACTACAGACATGACATTTGATGTAACTGACAAATGCACACAGATTCTATACACTCTCTAACTGCAAAATGGTTGGAGGATAATAATGCACATGCATTATCAGCTATATGAACAGACCACAGTTCAGAAAACAGGCTTCTGAGAATGCAGCTTGACAGCATACATAAAGGACAGCACAAGAAGCAAGAATGTGTGCCATTGAGAAAAAGATACTTTGTGCATTTTGTAAGCATAGGCATAATTTTGGCCAGACAGATATACTTTTGACACAGCTGGAAAATGATGGCACAGTTTCATGGTTTTTGTGTTTCGGATTGATTTGTTTTTCTTTAAAAAAAAATTTTTTTCAGAGAAAATTAACTGATTAGTCTTCTACCATTTCTTCCATCCATCGAGTATGTCCCCCCTGGCAGACCTGGCCAATGAGAGAGAGGCTGGGGGAGGGGGCGGGGGGGGGGGGGGGGGGTAACCAAACAGGGGTGATGGCACGACACGTCGGAACTTACCCTGTGAGTGATGAGTTCATTTTGTTTCTCGTGTGCTCTGTGAGAGATTTTCTGGATCACTTACTGAGAAACCTACTTTAGGAAGACTGCAAGAGCACTGGGCAACAGAATGAAAGAATTATTTTTTAATGACATAGCATTTCTATGAGAGATGAGCACAACTTAAAAACAACAACAACAAAACAACAAAAAACAGTGTGCTTCAGAAACCATGCAAGATATCACTCTTGATCATTGAAGGTGGAGATAAGAACTACCTTCCATCCACAAACAGATGCTTGCCAACAAGAATTTTAAAAACAAAAACTTTCATTTTGTGTTTGGGTCATCAAATGAGACATTTCTGTTACCTGTAATGCTCCCAAATATTTTGCTAGTTCATTTATTTTCAATTGCAAAATTTTTAGTGTGTGCAACTGGTTAATTTTGTGCCTGGAAAATTTGACAGGATGAAAATATCATCCTGCTATTACCCCCACTTTCCAAACTACTAGAATTTGTGAACGGTAAGAGATAACCTGATTATATGTCAGAAAGTTGCAAATCTATTTAAAAATTGAAAAACTTCAAGGATAATCATCGTCATGCCATGTAAGTTTAGAAAAAAAAATCAACCAAAAACCTTCACAGTCAAAAAATGGTGCAAGCATTAACTTACAAACTGTTTTCCCATCTCATAATCAAAGAAAGTGTCCTCTGAAAAATATATTTTCCAGTGCCATACTGCTTATCTCACCAACTACATGGACTCTCACAGATGTGTTTACATCTTAAAACCATTGAAGCAATTTTTTTTTTATCTGTCACAATTGTGTCCATGAAAAAATAAAGAGTCATTCACACTTACACACAACCTGGCAAATTTCATTCAATCAAACTTTCACACACACTGGCACTGTCCAGCTCAAATCCTTTTTCCATTTTTTTTTTCTTTCCAGTACCATCTTGTCTTGTATCTCCTAATCAGTACCTTCATTACTAAAGTCTGTAACACATATACAGGTGCTCAACCTATTTGAACTGTGAGATTTCTGTCTGGTTTGGTCATGACTGTCTCATGGTGTGTCAGTACACTTCAGCTGCATTCATTGTTCTGTATTCCTCTCATTCCATCAAAAACTGGCCCATAACTTCATTACAATACAACTGCCAGGAGAAAACCCCCAACAAAAACAGTCTGATAATCAATTAGAACAAAACTCTTTCAGAGGAGTTCCAATGATTATTCCCTATGTGCAGTAAAATGATTAAATGTCGAGTGAAATTTGCAAATATGAGATTTAATAAGACAGGAAGGCTATCACACACTTAACTGTAAACCTCATGTACAAATATCAGTCTCCACAAAGCATAAGACATCTAATAAAACAAAATTTTAAAAAATGATGTTACTTTTGCTACATAAACACATTTGTTTTAACCTGCAAAACAAATGGCTGTCAGTGTGGTAGCGATGGGCATGCCTATGCGATGTGCAAGTGAATACTATACACTTTACAGAAAAGTCCTCCACACACATCATCTCCCTGTCATAACAGCTGAAATGACATGTCGCCAGAGCATGGGGAAAAACCCACCAATTTTGACAAACAGCAGAGTAGTAAATAGTAACAAACAACAAGCGATGGAAAAGTTATAAGTGTCCATTCTCTCAATACTTTCATTTTTGACTATTTGTTATATGTGGGACAGTTTCTATAGCATAAAAGTATATTTAAAAAGTTTAATATATAACCTTCAATGAAAAGTCGCAACTTTTGCAGCTATATCTAGGTAAGCCTTGCGCAATGACACATAGCTAGAAGCCCAAAGCAGTCTTTGTATAGCGCTTGCCAAAAGCCTAGCCTACACTTCTAAATGACTGACACAGCAATGATCAGTCTGGAATGGAAAAAAAAAACCCCCAAAAACCCAACAACACTGGAATCAAAACATGCTGCACCTTCTCAAATGATAACCAGACCACCACCACCCCCCACCCCACAAAGAACCACGTGAAAGGAGAGAAACAGAACAGGACAAAGTTGGTTGTTTTTTTTCTTTGTTTGTTTGTTATTTTTTTGTTTTGTTTATAAAGTGACTGAAACCAACACTACACAAGAATAACAGTCAGGGACAGGTGCCTGGATGGGAGTGGAGGGGACTGGAGGGGGAGGGGGGGGGGAGGCAGCAGTTTAACTCTTGGTGGGGGAGGAGGCAAGACCAGAGGAGGGGGGGCTGGGGCTGGACGAGAGCTTGGACCCTCCGAAGCGGGGAGGGGACATCCCGGCGTAGATGCCACGCGGGAGGTCAGCCTCCTCCATCGACATGCTGCGGGTTCGACCCGGGGGCGTGCCCTGCCCCCCTTCGATGGACGCTGACCGCTGCACCCGCGGCATGGGGACACCCCCCACTGAAACAGCAGCAACAGCTCAGGTGTGTGGTGACCAAATAGTAAAGAGTGGTAACTCTCTCCATTCAAAAGGTACACACCTGCAAGTCAATGCTGCTTATGCTACTGATTTAAAGAGTGGTAACTCTCTCCATTCACAAGGTACACAACTTCAAGTCAATGCTGCTTATGCTACCAATTTGAGGAAGTGTTTGGATTTGTTACAATGCACCGTTTATTTACCTGTGTGCCAGCTGAATCAGTAGCATTTTATAAGCAGAATTGACTTGAAGTTGTGTACCTTGTGAATGGAGAGAGTTACCACTCTTTACTATTTGTTAATCATTTGTTCTCCTGGGTTAATTGTTTATTCATTACAGGTGTCGTAACAGCTTACTACTCATGGTTCTGATACCAGCCACACTTGTCTGTGGAATATGCTGTAAAATGATTTGTCCGTCTTTGGATTCGTGCATGTGTTGTTTGCATGTTGAATTGATCAAGGGGATGTCTAGCACAAAGGCTTGCTCAAGCTGGTACATAGGTTTTCAGTTATTTTGCAGCCATAGACATGAATGCAAACACACACACACACACACACATGTTCACATGTTTGTGAGCACACACACACATACATAGTTATTTTGCACACATACATGTGCTTGCAAATACACACAAATGTGCACACACCCACATACACACGTTTGTGAACACTGACACACAAAAACACACACACACACACAAAAAAAAAACAAACAACAAAAAAACAAACAAACACATACACAAATACACACACACACACACACACACACACCAGCCAAGAACAGAACTAAGACAGAAACAGCTCCCACCAGAGCCACACTGAAATTCACCACTCAAGATAATTAGTTGGGTTTGGGGTTTGTTTATTTTTCTTTGACTTTTTTTTCATTTTTTTCTTTTTGTTCCTTGTGCATTATGAAACAGAAATACCCTTGCAAGTTAACTGTCACTGAAGTTCATTGCAATTGCCGAATGTATAATAAAGGATGTATTTTTCCTATAGTGATATATGTGAATTGTGCAAAACTCTGTGAAACATGACGTTTCAGTGAGAGAAATATAACCTTCAATGCAAGGGGGAGAAAAAGAAGAAGAAGAAAAAAAAAAAAAAGAAATTCACCACTCACCCAGTCCCAGACCCTGCAGGAAGTACAGGAAACTTTCTGCAAATCTTTCAGGCTGAAATGATAAAAAGAAGCAGCATATAGCTTTCCCAAAATTTGGGGGGTTCACACACACACACACACACACACTCACACACCACTAAAGTTTATTCCTTCCACGTTCTACCAATATCCACACACCTTTAACTCTCTCCATACGAACGGCGAAACAGACGACGTTAACAGCGTTTCACCCCAATTAACACCATTAAAATATTGCAAGTGGAGGGCTCTTATACTGAAGACGTGAATGTTGACAAAGAATACCACAATTCTGACGACGGAAGCTAAACGTTGGGTCATTCAGACACCCACTGGACATCCGAGGGGTCTGTGTAGAGGAGAAGAGAGGACTGGCCGTACTGAGTGAGTTAAACTAAATCCTGTGATGACATCCACTAGACAATGTGACGTACGTAATCTATCATTGCACTCAAACTTTTGTAACATCGTTGTAAGTCAGGAACTATTGTTTCTTTTTTCTTGTATTATTTTGTTGGAATTTAATTTTGCTTTTGAATAATCATTTTTGTAATGTTGTTTGTTTCAGTTACCCCTTCATGAGGGGCCATAGTCTGATGAATAAAGCATTTGCATTAGCACACTCATGCACACACACACACACACACACACTCTCTCTCTCTCCTCCAGAACGTTGGCGACACCATCCACACACACACACACACACAGATGCACACACTCACCCTCTCCTCCAGAACGTTGGCCACACCGTCCACTTCAAGGTAATCCACGTTCTTCTTGTCCAGACAGGCCCGCATGCGGTTGAAGAGCGTGTGCACTGAGTCGATGAATGAGGACTTGCTGCCCGTCACCATCAGGATGGGGCACCTGCAGGGGTCAAGGTTCAAGGTTTAACCAACCACCATGGTGAAGCGGTTAGCGTTATGGACTGATGACTGAGAGCATGGGGGTTATAGCCCCATAAGAGATGGGTTGGGTTTTTTTTTTCCAGTTGATGATGTGAAGAGGGAGAAGTATATTGAAAAGCAAACAAACAAATGAAAAGTTGGCCCACAGTGGCTGCCATGGTGAAGTGGTTATATCATAGACTGATGACTGGGAGGATAATAGGTTTAATGCCCCCCCCCTCTCCAATCAGAGGTAGGTCTTTTCAACCAGCAACCACCTCCTGACCAGAACTAAGAGTGATGTGGGCTCAGATGGGGGGAGTGTTAATAAAATTTTCTGACCAACACTGCAAGTGTCTGTATCTCTACGGCCTGGTTGGTGCCAGGATATATTATGAAGAATACAGCCTTGTCATGTGGTCCCAAAGCTTAATGGACCCGCATAGCAGCATCTTCATCACCCCTGTCATCATTCAGATGTCCCAAAATCTAGGGTACCAAGAAAAACTTAAAGTTTAAAGGTCCCATAGCTTTTCATAGCCAAAGGGGGCAGTGGATTCATATTCTCTGTGTCTAGGGCTCAGCAGAGGATTAAACTGGGCCCAATCTTCTCCCACTGCTGTTTTAAGCTTCCCTAACCAGTCACATGGAGTGAGGAAAAATGCAGAAGACAGACCGAAAATGCTTTTACTCCCACAAAAAATATAATGTGTAGTGCCCTCCAGCTACAACTTAAAATTCTAAAATATTCAGATAAAATACAATGCTATCTAACAGGGACGTATGGCAGAATCGGTTCAGCCACATTGGACTTCTGATCCTGTGTTCACCAGTGATCAGTGTTTGAGGCCCCATTTAGGCAATGTTGTTGAGTCCTTTGGAAAGATACTTTATTCCAATGTTCCTCACTCCATCCAGGTGTGAATGGGATCCTGACTTTGGTTGGGGAAGGTTAAAATTGCAGAATGAGAGGATATGGCCCAGTCTTCCTATATTGAGCCCTAAACACAATCAATATGAATTCAATGCCTCAAAGGCCATAAAAGGTTTGGGACCTTTAACATAACCCTTTAAACTTTTATGTAGCTACGGAACAGAAAATGTGCAGAAGTATCATTGTCTCTGTAATTGCTCCACTTTCATGGCTTTGTCTTAACAAGAGTAAGAATACTTGTTTGTTGTCTAATTAACTGAGAAAATTATGTTTCATTTTGTTTGTTTTTATCTACACATTAATACTAAGGAGTCAGCAGCAGTGACAGATTTGCATGCATCCATTAAATTACAAAGAAGTCAATTCAATTTTCTGAGATGACCATCACTGGCTCCTAATCAAAGTATTCAACTTCTTCTCCTTTTTTCTTCTTCTTTTTTTCCCCATAAATATTTGTATTCATTTAATTTTCTACAATGTACAAAATCATAGTGATAAACAACAGAAACAGACACTCCATTTTTTTGTATGATTGTCAGTCATGTTTAACTATGACCATCAGAACAGTACAGGAGGCATCTGCTGTCCCAACCATCGGGGCTCCAATTTGATCATAGTGGAGAGTGTTTTGCCCATGTCACATCCCTACTCTCTCGGCTATGAGGGTTTTAGGACAGTCAGTACTGGGATGGTTCCCAAAGGCCAACTAGCCCCCCAAGGCTGCAGCACTAAGAGCCAGTGCAGTCTTGCCTCCTAGTCTGAGAGTAATAGACTTTCACAAAAGACGAAGATATAAATGACTTCCCACAGCAATGGAGAAGCCATTGATCATACAGCTCTCACTTTGCCGTTGGCCCATCTGTAAGCTTATGTCAATCAGTGATACGATCACAAAACACCACACTGAAATAACCCATGAAAAATTAAAAGATGAAGAAAGACATATATGACATGTAATGCCTACATGCTGTACAAGAAGTTGTTAGTTTTTTGTCAGTGTCCAACATGTACACTCCATCTGTTACCTCTGAGAATATTACAAACATTAAAGGACACAATGAATTAAAGCACTATGATTTATTGTTATCATTATGTCAGTCACCATCATCATCATTAGCATCGTTCACCTTTTACTTTTTTTCCCCATTTTCTCCACATGCTACTTCTGTCACTTGACCAGACCCACTCACCTCACTTTTCCAATGGTGTCAGCAATGTTTGTGCGCCTGTAACAAACAAAGCACGATCAGTGACACAGATAGGGAGTTTCACAAGGAATTCATGCATCCGTTGAAACTGAACGAAGCGTAAGTTTTAAAAGCAAACAGGCGGTATACTGATCTCATAAACTGTTCAGAGCATTCTTTCTTGTTGACCACATTGTACCCTATCAGTGCAGCTGCACTGCAGTTTCTGTGGACCAGCCTTACAACAGCTGAGTGCACTGACAATACCATACTTCATACACAAATGTCATAAAGAGATATGCTCAACCCCCTTGAAAACACCCACAATTAATGCAGAAGCTAAGCCAACAAACTAAAACCACCAAGTGAGTACAAAACTCATTGAGGATGTGAATGTGCCAGCCGCTGCATTTCATAAACATACTCAGTCCAAGGGAAGCAAGTGGGTGTTACATATAAATCAGTGCTCAGGGTTCAATGAGTTAAACTGAAATTCTCAGTCACCTTCTGCTGCTGCTTGCCCTTCAGTTTCCTCAGTGTTCTCAAACACAAGTTGCCCAGACACAGATGTTAGTGTCACATAAACTGACCACTGGTACACAGTGGATTTGAACCTCCTTGAATGGTTCAACACCATAGAGCACAAAAGCTGAGTGGTTAAAGTGTTTCAATATGAGAGTCCTGGGTTCAAATCCTGGTCAAGACACCTGGTGGGTTGAAGGCATAGATTTTTCTGATCTCCAAAGTCAACAGATGTGCAGACTTGCAAGAGCCTGAGCCCCCTTCATGTGTCTATGTATGCAGAAGATCAAATGCCCGTGTTAAAGATCCTTCATGTGTATATGTATGCAGAAGATCAAATGCCCATGTTAAAGATCCTTCATGTGTATATGTATGCAGAGGATCAAATGTCCGTGTTAAAGATCCTTCATGTGTCTACGTATGCAGAAGATCAAATGCCCGTGTTAAAGATCCTTCATGTGTCTACGTATGCAGAAGATCAAATGCCCGTGTTAAAGATCCTTCATGTGTCTATGTATGCAGAAGATCAAATGCCCGTGTTAAAGATCCTTCATGTGTCTATGTATGCAGAAGATCAAATGCCCATGTTAAAGATCCTTCATGTGTATATGTATGCAGAGGATCAAATGTCCGTGTTAAAGATCCTTCATGTGTATATGTATGCAGAGGATCCAATGTCCGTGTTAAAGATCCTTCATGTGTATATGTATGCAGAAGATCAAATGCCCATGTTAAAGATCCTTCATGTGTATATGTATGCAGAAGATCAAATGTCCGTGTTAAAGATCCTTCATGTGTATATGTATGCAGAAGATCCAATGTCCGTGTTAAAGATCCTTCATGTGTATATGTATGCAGAAGATCAAATGCCCGTGTTAAAGATCCTTCATGTGTATATGTATGCAGAAGATCAAATGCCCGTGTTAAAGATCCTGCAAACCATGTCAGCATTCGGTGGGTTATGGAAAAAAGAACATAACCAGTCTGTAAAACCCTCAAAACACAGTATGCCTCTTACTGGGCAGGAAAACAGTTATGCATGTAAAAGCCCACTTGTACATGTGAACCTGGGAGGTGCAGCCCATGAACAATGTTTCAGTTTCAGTTTCGAGAAGGTGTCAGAGTGTGCAGACATATCCATATGCACTACACCATATCTGCTGTATATACAAAAAAAAAAAATAAATAAAATAAAATAAAAATAAAATAAAAAAAGCAGTAGATGCCTGACGTTAAAAAAAAACAACAACATGCTGATAAGGCCTTGAAGCCTATCCTAGGTTTGTGTTAAACATTAGCATAAAAATCAAATAATGTAATAAGACAAGATAAACAATTAACTAAATACATGAACTTTTTGTGAAGGGAAAGATACACAGAATATATATCTGTGTACCTATCTGAGTAGATTTCTTCAACAGAATTTTGTCAGTGGACAAAACGTTTCTTGCCGTTGATTCTTTTTCAGGCGCTAAGTGTATAACTGCATCAGCTTATCGTTCCATCCAAATGACTAGATGCACAATTTGATGTCCCAGTCAAACTTAGGAGAAAGGGTGAGGCTGTTGATTTGAACCCAGATCCTCACAGACATTGTATTGACAGGTAAGCATCTTAAACATTCTTAAAATTCTTTCTGGTTAAAAAAAAAAAAAAAAAAAAAAAAGGGAGGGGGAGAGGGGGGACACAGGTAAAGATGAAAACTCCTTAATTCCATAAAGAGTGAGTGGTCTTGGACTGGAGACAGAGGTTGTGGGGATTCACTCAGAATTTTGAAAAAAACACACCCTCTTTTTTGATTACAAAAGGAAATAAAAACAAGAAAAGAAAAAAAAAAAAACAAAAAAAACCACCAAGGCACTACTGAACACCACCAAAGTGACTCAGCAGCAATGCAGGGCCTCCTATGGTGTGTGGCCTCCTGACAATTTACCATCAACAGGTACCTGTGGATTACCTATGCTGAGGTTGCAAACTAGATACCTGGGTGTGAATGTGTAGGGGGAACTTGGAATGAGTGTCATGGGAGTAATGACACTCATACATAGTACATATGACGGGGCAGCAAAAACAACAACAACAAAAGAGAGGCAAGGCCTTCAAGACTCACTTGTGATAAATTACGTCCCCTAGCATTAATTACAGAGTAATTTCCCTTCTTTACTATCTGCACCAAAACGTTTGCAAAATAAATAAAAATTCCATGCTTAGCAAAAGAAGTTCCTGTTTGAACAAAAAATGATAATAATGGCTCCTCTTGTTGTTGTGTCAGAATAAGAGGTCAAAGTGCCAAGTTTAGAGAATACAAAAAATATAAATATAACAGTAAATGCAGTTTGCATATAATTAGGCTTCTTTTTATTATTTTTTTGTGCCCATCCCAGAGGTGCAATATTGTTTTAAACAAGATGACTGGAAAGAACTGAATTTTTCCCATTTTTATGCCTAATTTTGTGTCAACTGACAAAGTATTTGCAGAGAAAATGTCAATGTTAAAGTTTACCACGGACACACAGACACGAAGACACACGGACACACACACACACACATACACACAACCGAACACCGGGTTAAAACATAGACTCACTTTGTTTACACAAGTGAGTCAAAAAGAAAAACAATTAAGGGGAAAGAAGTAACGGTGAAACAGGCCTTACTTCATGTAGGAGTGGACATACAAGACGAAGGTTGTGGGGGTGTGGCAACAAAAACAACAACAATAAAAAGAGGAAAACAATTAAAGGGAAAGAAGTAACGATGAAACAGGCCTTACTTCATGTAGGAGTGGACATACAGACGAAGGTTGTGGGGGTGTGGCAACAAAAACAACAATAAAAAGAAGAAAACAATTAAAGGGAAAGAAGTAACGGTGAAACAGGCCTTACTTCATGTAGGAGTGGACGTACAGATGAAGGTTGTGGGGGTGTGGCAGCAAAAACAACAACAACAACAACAAAAAACAAGGAAAACGAAGTAACGGTGAAACAGGCCTTACTTCATGTAGGAGTGGACATACAGACGAAGGTTGTGGGGGTTGACCCGGACTCGCAGGGAGCGCTGGAAGTTCTCAATCACCTTCTGCAGCTGTTCCTTGTTCTGCGCTTTCTCAAACTGTTTTCCACACAGTGAAAATGTCAGCATTAAGTTCGCTGTCTGACATAGCATGAAAGTTTTAGCATGACACTTAACATTTGTGCTTTCTCAAACTGTTTTCCACACATCGAAAGTGCCAGCATTAAGTCCACTGTCTGACATGACATGAAAGTTTTAGCATGAGACTTGTCATTTGCGCTTTCTCTAACTGTTTTCCACACAGCGAAAGTGCCAGCATTAAGTTCACTGTCTGACATGATGTAAGAGTTTTTTTAACATGATGCTTGACATTTGATAACAGCATACCTGTTACCTTGCATGGTGTGACAAGGGTTTTTGTGTGATAAAAAACAACAAACAAACATGTATCCAGATGATGTCTGCTGAAATCGCATTCCTTTCCAGAACAAAAACCACGCCGTATTCTTCTCACCACCATACCCACCTACCCTTGTCTTCCCTCCCATCACACACACACACACACACACACACACACACACACACACACACACACACACACACACACACACACACTCACACACACACACACACACACACACACTCACACACACACACACTCACACACACACACACACACACACTCACACACACACACACACACACACACACACACTCACACACACACACACACACACACACACACACACACACACACACACACACACACACACACACACACACACACACACACACACACACACACACACACACACACACACACACACACACACACACACACACACACACACACACACACACAGCAAACAAAACCTCTAGTATCTTACCCCCAAACACAAAGAACAGAACATACAAAGACTTTCACCATGAATACAATTCATAAAAACCTGTGTGTGTGGCAGAACACAGCAATACATACAGTATCATCATAAATACATCATAAATACCATCATCAATACACTTCTTGACCATGAATCTCTGACAAGACACAGTGAGGAAAAACAGTCATGGTTTGTTTTTCTTTTCAGATCCTGCAGCCTTTCAAGAGTCAAGCATCAAGTCATATCATAAAGCATGGTCAACAAGTTAAGAAAAGTTGATATTCTCATGTAATCATAAAAGAATAAAGGAGCAAATATAATTTATCTGCACAATAAAGTGTACTGAGCATTTCTGAAGTCAGCATTAATACAATATATATATAAGTACAAGAAACATTGCAATGCATTTCAATAGTTAGTGTTGTCAATGTGATACTTTTGCTCATACCATCAACAATCTTTCTTGTCTGAGGTGTTCACAAACACTGCTGGAAAAACATTTCCTTGCAAGACCCAAACTCATTGCTTCCTAAAAAAAATCTATAAAAAAACAATAAATTGAAAAAAAGAAAGAAAGGTAAGAAAAAGTCAAACGTATGTACTTTGATTTCTTAAAATTATCATGCTGGTATACACACGAGAAGCAGTTGCACAAAAGTGTTGCATCTGAAAGACAAAGAAAACCTGCCTGTTTAAGTCCTACACACCTGGAACCTTTACTGAAACATTAATATTTTTCAAAGAGGGATGGAGATAAGGGCGTAGACAAGGAAAAAGAGGGTGGTCAGGAGTCTTCTTCACAACTGATTCCCCGCTGAGCAACAGTGTGTGACTACAAATCAGGAGGAGAAGTTATCTTCAGATGATGCTGAATCTTCTCTCTCTCTCTCTCTCTCTCTCTCTCTCTCACACACACCTTAGATTAGTTCTGAACCAGTCTCCTCTCTCTCTCTCTCTCTCTCTCTCTCTCTCTCTCTCACACACACACACACACACACACACACACACACACAATCTGATTAGTTCTGAATCAGTCTCCTCAAAAAAGACATTACAAAGAGCAATAACCCTGCTCATTTATTCCTTTTTCCCTAATGATTAACAATAAATATTTTTTCAAACATTATGAACACTACTTGGGTGCTTTTCAATGTACTAAAAATGCCTGACAGAAAGAGATTTTCAGCACATTCCCATTACATTTAAAATACAGATATATCAAGCATACAATGTACTGCTCTGTACTGCTTCATATTTGATGTTCTTCAGATATATACTGGCTTACAACAGTACCTCTTCAATGATACACAATCAACAGAGATTGGTGACTGTATTAAAAAAAAAAACAACATTACCAGAGTACATAAAACATCAAATCTTCTCTGAGGTACAAAACCAAAGAAATGATGTGAGGGAAAACATACTTATTCTTGGATACAAAATCAATAATTCTGTACCACAAATCCTTTTTGTACAGAACTGTAAAGAAAACATCTTTTACTACTGACAAGAAACCAAACACATTGTTAGTCCTGAGTGAATGTGTTCGTGAGTGTATGTGCACATGTAAAATTGAAAAGAAGCTATACATAGCAATAATCAGTCAAATAAATGCACTACTATAACACCTAAAACACTATTCATTCTATTTATTAAAAAAAAAAAGAAAAAAAAAAAGGAAACAGAACAAAGGTAAGAACAGTTCATAAACATGTTGTGGGATAAACCTTCTAAATTTAATTAATGGTGATAAATCAAATTTTTAAAAAGTACTTTAAAAACTGAGAGGAAAAAAGCACGCTTTGGTACTCCTGCACTAACAAGAAGTTGCTTGGAGAAAAAAAAAGAAGCTATTTCCAAATAACTAAACAAAAGCTCAAGAAAATGTGCATACCATGCATTAGTGGATGATTCAATAAAATACTTTCGTTTGTTTGCATAAAAAAAAGTAGTGAATTTTAATTTTAACTTATATTGTTCTCTCGTAAATATCAGAATCAAAAAGATTTAGACTGACAAGAAATTTCAAAGACACCTTCTTTGCTTCAGTTTAACTACTCAGTCATCAACTTAATTTGGTATCACTATTACAAGATTAGAATAACGTTATCAACAAACAGGCAGTCTGGTAGCTGTTTGAGACTTAGAAACAGAGAGACAGAGAAATGAGGATGTGACAGAAACAAACAGCTTAAGATCAAAATCTGAGCATAATTAACATCAGAACATAATCTCCACAGATCTAAAAATGAAATCATACCAAACAAACTTTCACACACATGAAAGGTAATTTCTTTTTCCCCCCAAAGAACACCAAACTTTGTGACTCATATGAAACTACACATTATGGTAATTTCTTCTTTTTCCCCAAATATTTTCATTCATTCATGGTGAGTGTTTCTTTTTTCTTTTATTTGCGAATTTTTTTTTTATTTTTTTTTTTTAAATACAATATATGCTTATGGTAATTTCAGTGCGTGCAGACACCAATGAGATTACTCTACAGATCTCTATGCATGTCCATACATACTGGTACTGCCTCTGGCAATGAATTTCTACCAACATAAGAGCAAGGGCAAGGACCTCAGAAGCACAGAATACCTCTGTCATCTCTTCCTAAGGCAGCAGCTGAAGGGTGTGTACACTCTGGTGTCAAACCAACATGCAGGAAAAAAAAAAAAAAGCAAAAAAAAAAAAAGCAAGTGCTCACTCCACTGCTTCTCTCAATGGGATAGCAGATGCTAATGCTGCTTTATCTTAGGGAAATCATGTCTAAATAATAATAATAACAATAATAATGATAATAACAATAATGATGATAATGATAATAATAATGTTTATAACAATGATTTGAACATATTCTAAATCAGATCTTTTTTTCTGGAATGAAAGTTAGTCGAAAAGCTTTGCATCATCTGTTAAATACAAACACACACAAAAAAATTTTCTTGAAGTTTTCATTTCATCAAAAACTGTACCATCAAACAGGTCATATCAAAAGTAAAAAATAAATATCTGACAGAAAAGACTATTTTCTCTCTCTGTCTGTCTCTGCCTCTCCTTCTCTCTACTACATTTGTGGTAGTGCAAATGACATAAACAATAATGAAGGCATATCAATGTCTGACATCAGCAGTAAAATGTATTGTAAAATAATCAGCAACAGGCTTCAAGAATGGGTAAAAGAATTTAATCTGTGAGATGAGCACCCCACAAATTTAAAATGGGTTAATCTTCTGTTGATCACACGATTACAGACATTTGCTCATGTTATGTATCACTGACTGATTTTGAAAATTTTCAGTCCTGTAGAAAGACTTTTATCATAGCATATTCTCAGGAATAATGAAATACAAAAACAGTCTTATAAATATGTCAATGTTATGAACAAGTGAATGCTCCCAATTGGGATATTTCTTGTACAAATCATTGTTATCTAATATATATATATACATAAATAGATAGACAGACAGACAGGCAGCTAGATAGACAGACAGACAGACAGCTGGATAGACAGGCAGACAGATAGACAGATAGATAGAAAGATAGATAAAGATAATGCAAAACCATGCATTTGATCAGGTGAGATGAATGTTTCAAGGTGTTATAATAACTTCATATCAGCTTTGTCCTGTAGTAATTATCCATGACAACTTTGCTGAATCAACCCAGACACTGTTGCGGTGAAGCTGACCATGACGAGCAAAACATCCAAGCGGTCAAGCTCTGCACTTTCAATCTGAGGGTCCTGGGTTCAAATCATGGGTTCAGGGTGGAAACAATTTTTTTTTCAAAAAGATGAGCAGACCTGCTAGTGCTTGAATCCCCTTAATGTGTTTACACATGCAAGAAGATCAAATACACACAATGTAGCTCCTGTAATCCACATCAGTGTTCAGTGAATTATGGAAACATGAGCATCCCAGAATGCACCCGCCCAACAATGAAGCAGGGTAAAAATGGTCAAATACATAAAAGCCTACTCAAACTTACAGGTAAATGTGTGTTTACAAATGCAGTTGATAAAGATCCATACAAAAAAACTGGCTATCAAGGTGCAAAAAAGGACAATGCTTCACATTCTTCTGCTGTTCTACACAAGTTCAAGTGTGCCAATACTATTCAAAGAACAGAAAAGAGACAAGCTCCCCCCACCCCCCCAACCCTCTCTCTCTGTCTATCTGTCTCTGTCTCTCTCTACCCCTACGCCCCTGTAAATGGTCGCAAACAAAAAAGTTTTTCTCAGTGCTTTTCTAACACCTTAGAAGTGCAACACTACAGAACCTAATGCTGTTGATCATAAACTACAGAGAGGATAATCACATCATTGTGAAAAAAAGGTGAAGACTTCATGAATTAAGGAACTGTTGAGAAATCTGCTTATCATATACACTTGAATATGTTGTGAAAGCATAAGGCTTCTTTGCACATTAAAACAGACAGATATATGAGCAAGTTAATCAATCAATCAATCAATCAAACAATCATTCAACAAAACATTCTGCAGTACACACTACAGATGTTAATTAAACAAAAAAGCAAAACCGACTGTTAGCCATGCATTTTCTGCAATCTGGCAATCAGCGCTTACAGCTGTCCATTCTGTGATCCTGAAATTGATATCATTAGAATAGATACTGAAGCACAGTACTACATCTGGATACATGTTTACCTAAACTCTGTATTTCTTGACAGGAGAGGGTGGGAGGCTGGGATGGAGGGGTGTGGGGAGGGAGGAAGGAACAGAACTCAAGAAGTGGTGAACAAAGTGCAATACATAAAAGTAACAGCAGAAGAAAGAAAGAAAGAAAAAAAAATGCAAGGATAAAAGGAAAAGCTCATCTCCTGGTTATACTGCAGTTCTACATTACCTCATGGGTCATCTAAACCAGCCATGGTCCAACCAGCAAGGAAATCAGAGGAAAGATTAGAACATGGGCGGCAAAAACACCAGCATAAACATTGCTGACTAATCCAAATTTTTTTCTTCTTTGTTTCTTTTCTGTTTCTTGGAGCAGAAAGCTACCACACCTCTGCAGACTGATCGGTGCTGTTGTGCAGCAGCTTTGAACGGACATTCTGGGTCGTTCTGCACTGAGTGATTGATATGAATACTTATTTTGCATCTATCCTCAGTCAGAGACCAAGCTCTTAGCACTTTACAAACATACTGTCATCTGCACAACAGGCTGCCTTCCTGAGGAGAGCCAACTGAAAGCTGCCATTAGGTGCTGTCATTTGTTTTCTGTGTCTTTCAGTCAGGCTTCCGTCATAAGTGCGTGCGCGCGCACACACACACACACACACACACACAGGAGTGTGGAGTGATGGCCTAGAGGTAACGCATCTGCCTAGGAAGCGAGAGAATCTGAGCGCGCTGGTTTGAATCACGGCTCAGCTGCCGATATTTTCTCCCCCTCCACTAGACCTTGAGTGGTGGTCTGGATGCTATTCATTTGGATGAGATGATAAACTGATGTCCCATATGCAGCATGCACTTAGCGTACGTAAAAGAACCCATGGCAACAAAAGAGTTGTTCTTGGCAAAATTCTGTAGAAAAATCCACTTTGATAGGAAAAACAAATAAAACTGCATGCAGGAAAAAATACAAAAAATGGGTGGTGCTGTAGTGTAGCGGCACGTTCTCCCTGGGGAGAGCAGCCCGAATTTCACACAGAGAAATCTGTTGTGATAAAAAAAGAAATACAATACAATACAACACACACACACACACACACACACACACACACACACATGCATGCATATCAAAATGGATTTCACTAATACATTTTGCCAATGACAACTCTCTTGTTGCTGTCAGTTCTTTTAAGAGTATGCTACACATTTTTGGGACCTTAACTTTTCATCTCATCCAAATGACGAGACCAGCACCCAAGGACTAGTGCAGAGGGAGAAAAATCTGGCAAGCGTGTGAGGGAACATTGTGGCTTGTCAGAAGTTTATGGACAGCAGATAACTGAATTCGTGCTGTGCTGTACTAAGTTTTGTGTTGTGTCATACTGAACTGCCCTGCATTCTACCACACTGTGTTGTGTTGTGGTGCGGTGCGCTGTATTATGTTGCATAGTGTTCCCTTGCATTGCAATATGCTGTGTTGTGTTGTGCTGTGTTGTGTTGTGTTGTGCTGCGTTGTGTTGCGCTGTGTTGTGTTGTGCTGCGTTGTGTTGCGCTGTGTTGCATTGCATTACACTGTGCTGTGTTGTTCTCTATTGAATTGTATTGTATTGTACTGTTCCATACTGTATGGTTCTGTACTGTATTGTACAGTATTTAACTGTACTGTGGTACACTACATAACATTGCTTTGTGTGTCTCACTGGACTGGACACAAAACACTCCCCAGCAAAGTCACAAGGCTCCAAAATGCAAAACACCACAGAAGCCTGTGTGATACAGGAGAGTGTAAACAACAGCTGAGAACCAACCACTCTGCAGAGATGTCGTAGCTTTCTTCCTCTTCACACAATATCAAACAGTAGCTGACGTTTGTCAACCGTACAAAAAGCATGTTCAGACAGCAAACACCTCCGCTCCACAACACAACCAAAACACAACACGGCCACACACCATCACACCACGTCAGAAACAAAGAAGCCCACTGCACCACACGCTCTCCAAGTGTTACTGGTACAATGCGGAACAGATGTCACTCACTGTCACAGGTGGGGGGAGGACGGTTTCTCAAGGCACCACAAACTACAGTGACTGCAACCACATCACTCAGGATATATAAGGTCAGGCACTTTGGGCCAGCATGCAGGACATGTTGCTACTGATGTGAAGCATCTATACATTCCTATTGCAAACACGTACACACACTCATGCACGCGCGCACACACACACACACACACGCACACACACACACACACACACACAAACGCACACATGCACACATGCGTACACACACACACACACACACACACACACACAAACACTCTCACTCACTCACAAATAGCATATTTGTCATATTTCCAATCACATGGAAAAGTAAAACATCAAAGCTTCAGAAACTAAAAGATGGCCATTCCAAAGCAAGCGAAGGAAACAGCTAAAAATTGATAACTAAAAATCACAGAACCAACGACCACTAACAAGAACAAAAAAAAATGAAAGGTGTGTTTTCTGGGCTTTTATTAACAGGCTTTGCAACTGGATGACTGGACAGTCAGTTAAAAAATATCCACAACATAATTGCTCATTCATATCCAAGTACAGTTTCAGTTTAAATTTCAAGGAAATGTCAGAGCGTGCAGACAGATCCATATATGCTACAACAAATTTGCTTTAATTTTTTTTTTTAAAGATGAGAATTAAAAAAAAAAGAAAAAAAAAGAGCAGATGCATATCCCAACATGTTGACCAGGCCTTGAGAGACTATCTTAGGTTTCAAATAAATAAAGAAAGAAAAGAAAAAGAAAAGAAAAAGTAATAACAATTCACAATTATTATAAAATGAAAAAGTACGCACAAGAGAAAAGTTTAAGAAGAGCACAAGGGAAGAGTTTAGAAACTTGATTTCTCCAACACCCCTCCCAATTCCACCACCATCATTCACATTCCAATCAGACATATTACATGACATCACAGAAAAATGATGAAGGCTATTTCTGAACAAATTAACAAAGGAGTCTTTGGAGAAAAAAAAAAATCTCAAGATAAGAACCCAACCCCACACCCTATGGTATCTTTTCCTGTCATGAAGATGGTTAGATTTAGAAAGAAAAAAAAAGAGCAAAATGTGTGACAACATGGAAATCAGTGAATGTTAAAGGGAAGAGGAACGACAAGAAATAAAAAAAATGGATTACAGAAAAGCGCTGTCAAGTAGAAATCAAAGCAAATGAAAAATAATAACACTTGAATTGAAAATGAAAACTAATAACCCAGGTATTGAAAGGAAATAAATCATAACCCTTGAAGTGAAAATGAAAACTGATGACCCGTACACTTACAATGAAAAATAACAACCCTTGAATTGAAAATGGAAACTAATAACCCTTGTACTGAAAAAAAAGCCTTGAGTTGAAAATGAAAATTAACATATATGTAATAACCCTTGCACTGAAATGGAAAAATAAGAACCCTTGAATTGAAAATGTAAAATTGATTACCCTTGTACTGAGAAGGAAATACAATAACCCTTGGAATGAAAAGGAAAAACAATAACTCTTGAATATCCTTGTCCTGTTTTTATTTCAGTCTTTTGCCTTCTACTTATCTTTCCATGCACTATATTTCTGTGTTCTTACCTTCTGTCATTATCATTATTATTAGTCATTTGTT
Organism: Babylonia areolata; assembly: GCF_041734735.1. Taxonomy (NCBI): domain Eukaryota; kingdom Metazoa; phylum Mollusca; class Gastropoda; order Neogastropoda; family Buccinidae; genus Babylonia; species Babylonia areolata. The sequence continues at coordinate 45,754,834 of NC_134877.1, forward strand.
CATTTGCTTTTTATTTGAGAAAAATAATAACTCTTGAATATCCACGTCATGTTTTTTATTTCAATCTTTTGCCTTCAACTTCTCTTTCCATGCACTACATTCAAATGTACTTACCTTTTACTATCATCATTATTATTATTTATTAATTTATTTGTTTATCCATTTGATCATTTATTCATTTAGTTATTATCTATTTCACTTTATTCTATTCATTTTTTTTATTTTTGCTATTTTTTCCCACAGGCCTATCTAAGTATGTTGGGAAATGCTGCTGGTCAGGCATCTGCTCAGCAAATGTAGTGTAGCGTGTATGAATTTCCCCAAAATGAAATGACGCCTCCTTGAGAGACTGAAACTCGACTGATCCAAATGATGCCGACTGGAGGTTTTCTCCAGCATTCAGATGAGGTGAGACTGCATGAGGAAGGCTACACACAGACTGCTAGCAGCTTCAAGAAAGGGGGCTGGTAAGACTGGAAGAAACAAGTCTTGAAGGGCACGCCACAGTGAATTAGGGGCAACCATCTCACCCTTCATCCAACTCTCGTGAGGCTGACATATATACGCATGCATTCATGTACACACACACACACACACACACACACACACACACACACACACACACACATGCACCTACACACACGCACATACACACACACACATGCATGGATGCACCCACACACATACACATACATACATGTGCACACATACATACACACATAGCACTTGTGCACATACACATTCTCACTTATCCCCACTGACACAACAACCAAAACACACACACACACACACACACACACACACACAAAAATAAAAAAATAAAAAAGAAATACAGCCCCAGGACAACAAAGCTCACAACAATACAATACCACAATCAAATTACAGAAGCAGGACTCTACATACAGACCCAGTATTGTGGACCATGCAACATGTACATAATTAGCCCCCTCCCCCCTCCCCACCCCCTTTGTTCATACATACAGTTCAAACTTCATCTTTCCACAGTGCACACCGAAACACATCCCTATACCAGATCGCACTATGCGTCACATGCACGTTTGGCCGTGCTCCCACAGACTCCGTACTCACAGAGCCAAATCTGTGAAGACACAGGTAGGTCTCTGCCGATGGGTTCATGCCAATCTGTTCCAGTTTCCACTCTATCAGCTGCACAACACGGACAACAAAGATTCAACGTTGATTCATTCTGCAAGGTTTTTAGTAATGAACTGAAATATAGTTTCACAATCAATCAATGAGTATATAGCCTGGGTGTGGGGTGGGGGAGTGAGGGGGGGGGGGGAGGGATAAATTTGTTCATAATGATTTTATTACCTGGTGGTTTCCATATGAAGCCTTGTTTATTGAAACAAATTAAAGTAAATAATTTTTGTCATCTACAGATTATACAAATATCATATTGATTATATATATATTACAACTCATTGCAAGACCATTATATAGTTTACATTAGTATAGTGAATGGCAACAAACCACCAGCGATATATATATATATATATATATATATATATATATATATATATATATGTATGTATGTATTCTTGCCAATAAGACAGTCATACTCAGTTTTCGGAGGGATGATCATAGATAGAATACTGAACAGACTGTTTCAAGATGTGTACAGTGCTTCTGATCCTAACAGCGATATTTAGAAAATTGTCAACATTCTCATGTTATGCAGATTGTGAGCAACCTTCACAACTGTCATTCTTTTAGTTTTCAAACTGTCAGAAAATGACTGGTGATCAGGGTTTGAGGCCTCTCATTCCTTGGGAAGGGCGCTGTACTCCCATTCTCCGCACTCCACCCAGTTGTCAACAGGTGTCAGGACTTGGTCGGGGAAGGTTAAAATGGGGGAAAGGAAAGGATTGAGCCCCGTTTTCCTGTGTCAAGCCCTGGACACAGTGGATATGAACTCACTGCCTCAACAGCTGTGAAAGGCTATGGGACCTTTAACTCTCTCCATACGAACGGCGAAAGAGACAACGTTAACAGCGTTTCTCCCCAATTACCACCATCAAAATATTGCAAGCGGAAGGCTCTTATATTGAAGAGGTGAATGTTGACAAAGAATACCACAATTCTGACGACGGAAGCTAAAGGTTGGGTCATTCAGACACCCACTGGACATCCGAGGGGTCTGTGTAGAGGAGAAGAGTGAGTGAGTTAACCTTTAAAGCTACTGGTAAATCCTCCCAAGTGGAGAAGGTTGCACAAGATAAAATCCTTGCAGTACTGAAGGGGTTAAGCTTTGAGAGGAAAATCTTAACTAAATGATGATGTTGATGATGGTTGCATGACTGGCAATATCATGGTGTGATCAATACACTTTTCCTTTTGATGTGTCTAATCATAATTCTTAAAAAGTACAGATGAGGTCTGTATCCGGGGTCATGTGTGTATATCTGCACACCAGCTTTGTTTGTGTATATTTGTTTGCATTGTGTGTGCACTGTTTAAGGCAATGCTTCTGTTCTGTAAATCATATGAGATACAGCACACACACACACACACACACACACACACACACACACACACACACACCCTCATCCCCACACCCTCCCACTTCCCTTCCCACTGCACAAACTCAAATGCTACTGTGGCTTACTTTGTCTTTCATGGATTCCATGAATCCAGCCGTTGTTCCCACGCAGTGGATCAGACACACACCCAACACACGGTCTGGCTGCGCCATCTGAACAATAAACATGCACAGTTCAGTTCAGTTCAGTTCAGTTACTCAATGAGGAATCACTGCGTTTGGACAAATCCATATATGCAACACCACATCTGCTAAGCAGATACGTCTGACAAGCAGAACCCATTCCTCAGCTTTGCCAATCCCACCACCTTCTCTCTCCTTCCCATCTCTCAATCCTGCATGAGAAAGAAGAACAGATTGGGCAGAGTCTGACTACTTCTGGGGTAAATATCGATATTGCTCAGCAAACTGAAATCATATCAATAAAATAGTCCTTTGTGATGACAGGATCTATCCATTATCACAAACTTTCTTATATGAAATCTTCCTGATGACATAAACAGAATATGAAAAGAACCCAAACAAACAATCAAACAGAGGCAAAAACTTGGACATTATCTTTTATCAATTTTCATGATCTTCTATTCATGCAACTGCTTTTGATGTGTACTCATAAATTCATTCATAACTGTGAAGAAAAAAAATGTTTAAAAAATTTGACCCCCAAAACGTCAACAACAGAAGGAAAAAAAGTCTTGGAAGCAAGGTTTGAACTCACAGCAAAACGAGCGACCACGTTGGCGCCAGCACCCTCTCCCAGACAGATCACAGATCGCACGCTGCACAGACAACATGGAGAAACCCTGGCCTTCAGCAAACAGCATGTGGCCAATCAATAAACACTTCAATTCCAAACTATACAGTCATGTTCCATACTTCAACATTGCTCAGCCGTCATGCTGTAAATGCTTTCATGTGTGTGTGTGTGTGTGTGTGTGTGTGTGTGTGTGTGTGTGTGTGTGTGTGAGTGTGTGTGTGTGTGTGTGTGTGTGTGTGTGTGTATGTGTGTGTGTGTGCATATGCGTGTGTGTGTATGTGTAGTGCGTGTGCATGTGCATGTTCGTGTGCATGTGTGCGTGTAAGTGCATGTGCACCCATGTGTGTGTGTGTAAGTGCATGTGCACCTATGTGTGTGTACATGTACATGCATGTGTGTTGGACAAGGTGGCTGGCAGGCACCAACCAAGATGTCTGTCCGCAGCAAGCACACAATGCTGTGTTCATTCATTCATTCATTCACAGTCTTGCTTACACTGGCTGTGTGATTTCAGACATAAACTGAAAATGCTAGAATGTAGATTTGCTGATGTATCTTGTGATTGTTGACTTTAAATATATTAAACTGCTGTAATATAGAATTGCATTTGCTTAAATCTATAATAAGAAATAGTTAAATTTTTAAATAGCAAAAAAGAGGAATAAACAAAAGGAAAAACAGTGTGTGTGTAAGTGTGTGTGTGTGTGTGTGTGTGTGTGTGTGTGTGTGTGTGTGTGTGAGAGAGAGAGAGAGAGAGAGAGAGAGAGAAAGAGAAAGAGAGACGAACAAAGACAAGACCAAGGACCAAATAACAGACAAAAAGGTGACAAATTAATGGCTGTAAATTCATCCTTTCTTGCTAAAAGTCCAGTTGACCACACAGGCCGAATCAGGACTGGTTTCAGTTTTCAATTTTAGTTTCTCAAGGAGGTTTCACAGCGTTCAACCAAATCCATATACCCTACACCACATCTGCTAGGCAGATGCCTGACCAGCAGCATAACCCAACGTGCTTAGCCAGGCCTTGCGTGCATGCATGTGTATTTGTGTACATACCAGAGTGGATTTTGTCAACAGAATTTTGCCAGATGTCAACACTCTCGTTGCCATTGGTCCTTTTTCAGTGTGCCAAGTGCCTGTTGCACACCGTACCTCGGTTTATTGTCTCATCCAAATGACTAGATGCTCAGTTTGATTTTCCAGTCCAAAACCAGACCCTCACAGACTCTCTGCAGGCAGATGAGCATCTTAACCCCTCTACCACCTACCTCCAGGACTGGAAAACTAAATATCAATCCCACAGAACCTAAAACAACAACAACAGCACCAACAAAACAAAATCTGGAAAAAAAAAAAAAAAAAAAAAAAAAAAAATCAGGCACAAGTACACATCACATTCATGCAAGTAACCTTAGGACATGCCTCTGACAACTCTGTCTACCTGAACATAAACATAATAACACATAATACAAAATATCATCAACATCAACAGGCATACAAAACCAAATAATGCTCATGGGGCACCTCACACATCACTGCCTGGAAAAAAAAACAACACACAAAGTAATGAAGTCCATTTATCAAGTCCCAAAAAAGACAAAAAATATCCAAAGCTTGAAAAAAAAACTATCTATCTATCTATATATGTATATATACACATACATACATGAGAATGAACCAGCAAAACAAAAAACAAAGAAAAACAGAAAGGAAAAGACCACAGAAAAAAAAGGAAAAAGCCAGAAACAAAGAGAGCCACAGAACAGAGATATTTCTTGCACAGAATTTCCAGGAAAGGATTCTGTCATCCCCAAGAGGGATAAATAAGTGGTGTCTTGGGATATCTGATGAATTACTGGCCAGTTTCAAGGAGAAAGTGTTCCATGCAAAACAGTCCCCAGAACCATACTAAAATCTTGAATGGGAGACACTTTTTTTTCAGTAAGTAAGCAAGTGTGTGAGCTGATGTGTCTCCTTTATTTTATAATCACATTCTTCAAAGTTTTTTAAAAGTTTTTTTTAGATATAAAGAGGTTTGAGCTGAATATGAGAAAAAGTACTCACGTTTTCGTTGGTATTACTGTTATTATTACCATCATCGTCATCATTATCAGCATCATCATTATCCTTATGATTACTGTGATTAAGATCACCATCATCATCATCATCATCATCAAGAACAGGAAAAACAAAAAAAGTTTATATGGAGAAAATATCAAAGGAAGTTGGCAGAATGGTTAAGATGCTAATTTGCCAATACAGCGTTTGTGAGGGTCTGGGTTCAATTCCAACTCTCGCCCTTTCTCCCAAGTTAAGACTGGAAAACCAAAATGTTTAGTTGTATGTATGCAACGATAAACTGAGATCCCCACTGCAGCATGCACTTGACATTCTGGATAAGAACCCAAGGCAAACAAATGTGTTGTCCTCTGGTGCAAAATTCTCAAGAAGAATTCCACTCTGACATGTGCGCAAAAATATATATGCATGCACTCAAGTCCTGACTAGTGCGTTGGGCTATGCTGCTGTCGGACATCTGTCTAGGAGATGTGGTGTAGTGTATATGGATATGTGACACTTCCTTGAGAAACTAAAACTGAAAAAAAAAACCCCAGAAAAACTCATCTGAGTGCAGTGATGCTTCCTTGTGAAACTGAAACTGAAAAACTTATCAAACTCAAACACAACACAATCAAACTGGACAGTGCTGGACTGCACAGGACAGGGGGAAGGGTGAGGGGAGGAGGGGAAACAATACTGCAAATCACTCTCAGAATCTGACAATGCGAGTGCCAGGCAAGTCAGTGTCCTACACGAATGAA
>NC_134877.1:45773475-45778475 GCF_041734735.1 Babylonia areolata
AACAAAAAGAGTGAAAATCGTGTTTCGGAGCGTCACTGAGTCCAACACTTGGGATCGTCTGCAACAAAGAAGTTCTTTCCCTTGGCGACTTCTTGGCCCCTGTAGTTTATTCAAGATTAAAAGGCTTGAATAAAAGCTAATTTGTGTTTGCACATTTCTTCTCTCTTTGCTGCACATGTCAAAGGACATGCTCGGAGCTTCCTTTTTTGAGGAAGTGTCTGGGTTTGTTCCAATGTAGTGTACCTTGTGAATGGGAAGTTATCACTCTTTGCTATTTTGTTAATCATTTGTTCTCCTGGCCTCACTGTTTATTTATTTCAAGGCGATTATGGTTGGAAAGTATGCCTGCCTGTATAATTATGTGTGCAGCAATGCAAGATTTGATTAGAATGTGCAGTATTAGAGTGACCCTCTGAAGGCAGTCAGAGATCCCTTTTGGTAAAAGAGTCCATAGGACCTCTTAGATTTTTGTAAATGATCAGAAGCCCAGTTCTGCCCCACATCAAAGAGAAGTAACCATGCTGACCTGGTGTCATGGATCATGTAGACCACTCTGACACACACACACACACACACACACACACACACACACTCGAATGAATAAAAAAGCATTGTGTGGCATTGTATGGTATTGTATGGTATGGTATAGAATGGCATGGAAAGATGTAATGGTGTAGTCTAGTGTAGTGTAGTGTAGTGTAGTGGAATGATATAGTATTGTATTGTGGTGTTGTTTGGTGTAGTGTAGTGTCGTGTAGTGTAATTTGTTCAGCTTCAAAACTGACGATCTGGGCGAACACAAAGAGACAGACACAATACACGCTGATGCAACAGCGGGTGTAATTATACGCGACAGGCTATCATCATCTCCGGGTATGACTAATTCCGTTGGGGTGTCTTGTTTCTGTTTGTCAGTGCGTGAAGCGAGAAGGTCACTTTCAACTCCATGATACCCGTCCTTCCAAAACGTCACCCCAACCCTTCACCCCCAACCGGCCCCCCATGCACTCCTACACACACACACACACACACACACACACACACACACACGAAAGCCCGCACGCACCCCCCCCCCCCCCCCCCCCCCCCCCCACACACACACACACACACACACACACACGCACCACTCTTCTTTCTCAGTGGCAGTTTTGCTCTTGACCCAGTTCTGAATCCTCGGTGTCCAATTTGTAAAATAACAAGGTCGAAGTTAGGACATAACATCACACTAAATATGATTTCAAGGGAAAGAAAAAGTGTGTGGGGAGGTGGGGGGATTACGGGGGGCAGGGGGGAGGGTTCGTGGCGGGAGTTGTTTGTGACTCTGTGTGTGTGTGTGTGTGTGTGTGTGTGTGTGTGTGTGTGTGTGTGTGTGTGTGACTCCACACTGGTTTATTACTGCCCATACACACACTACACAGGAGCGATGTCCTCCACCACGATGTCACCGACACTTTTATTTTCAGTTCCCTGAAGGAAGTCAATGTTTTTTGGGTTTTTTTTAAACTTGACTGGAATCTTTCGTGACCGAATTCATCTTTCTAATGTTGTTTTAACCAGCCCTTTAATGAGTGAAATTTTCCGTGGACGGAACAAGACGTGGGTGAATTACTCTGATGTTGTTTTAATCAACCCTTTGTTTATTTTTTGGTTTTCTCTTCCACGTTTTTTTGTTTTTTGTTGTTGTTTTTTTGTTGTTGTTGTTGTTGTTTTTTGTTTTTTGTTTTGTTTGTTTGTTTGTTTGTTTAAAAAAAAAAAATATTTATAAGAACTGACGGGTGATCAGCCCTGAAATGGTCCGTTCCTGCGCTTGCGGTCAGCCGGGCGAAAAGCAACGTGATTTAATTTGTTTCACAATCTGGTTCGTCAGGATTCAAGTACCTCCACGAATACCTACTTCCAAAATTTCCTTCCCTCGTCTTGTCTTAATCGCCCAACTTGAGTGTCGTCATGCTTATATATACACATACATACATACATACATACATACATACATACGTATCTATCTCTCATACATACATACTTACATATCTATCTCTCTAGATATATATGCGCCTGGCTTATTTTTGTGGCCTACCTATTCTGCGATGTTTTAAGTAGTAGGTATAGGGTATTCTGCAGCGTATAACGTCCTGCTTCGCAGAGGCTGCGCAGCTCTTCGGCCTAGAAGTCAGTCTGAAAAAGACGGAAGTTCTCCACCAGCCTGCCCCACGGGAAGAATTCCACGCTCCTCACATCAACATCGGTGAGACAGAGCTGAAGTCGGTCCACCAGTTCAGCTACCTAGGCTGCACCATCTCGTCTGACGCCAAGATCGACAAGGAGATCGACAACGGACTTGCAAAGGCAAACAGCGCATTCGGCAGGCTGTACAAGAGAGTGTGGAACAACAAACACCTGAAGAAAGACACAAAGATCAGCGTGTACAGAGCTGTTGTACTGCCCACCCTGCTGTATGGCTCCGAAACCTGGGTCACCTACCGGCACCACATACGACTGCTTGATCGCTTTCACCAGCGCTGCCTTCGCACCATCCTCAGCATCCACTGGAGTGACTACATCACAAATGTCGAGGTCCTGGAGCAGGCAAAGACTATCAGCATCGAGGCAGTGCTGCTAAAGACCCAGCTACGTTGGGCAGGGCACGTGTCCAGGATGGAGGACCACCGCCTGCCCAAGATCGCGCTGTATGGCGAACTGTCCACTGGCCACCGTGACAGAGGAGCACCCAAGAAGAGATACAAAGACTCCTTGAAGAAAGCTCTCGGTGCCTGTCACATTGACCATCGCCAGTGGTCCGCAGTAGCCGCTGATCGAGAGACCTGGCGACGCACCATCCACCAAGCTGTCTCCTCCTTCGAAAACAACCGCAGGGCCAGCCTTGAGGACAAACGCAGAAGGAGGAAGAACCACGACGCTGCAGCCGCAAACCCAGACCAGACTTTCCCTTGCAACCGCTGCGGCCGACTCTGCTTTTCCCGCATTGGCCTTGTCAGCCATGAGCGTGCCTGCATCAGACGTGGACAACGCCCTTCCTAGATCTTCGTCAGCGAAGCCAGGCCATGATGATGATGATAGGGTATTATTTGATGTGGATACTTATATGGCGCTTATCTTTGGTTAGAGACCAAGCTCTAAGCACTTTACGAACACGGAATCATTTGCACAAGCTGCCTACCTGGCTAGAGCCGACTGACAGCTGCCTTTGGGCGCTCATCATTCGTTACCTGTGTCAATCAGCCAGCTTTCGCACACACACACACACACACACACACACAAGAATCAAATGGCGTGCAAAAAAACCCAACAACAACAACAACACAAAAACACCAAAGGACTGAAATAGGTTTGACCTTTCACGCCTTTGGCTGCGCTGACTCGGGATTGTTGTAAATTCCATATATGTGCTGTGATGGGATTTTCTGCTGCCGTAACGTTAAGCTTACATCAACATTAAATCAGTTTGCTCTCTCTCTCTCTCTCTCTGGGTCAGGAGATAAGTGGGAAAAGGAGAAGGAAATACATGCTCGCACATTGTGAAATGAACTTTTGTTTTACATGAGTCTTTCTCTCTCTCTCTCTCTCTCTCTCTCTCTCTCTCTTACTCGCCTTGGCCTTGCATGTGCATAACGCTAAGTCAAACATTCTTTCTCTATCCAGGGTAAATATTTAATCGAATGGCGCTGGCTCTCATACAAACCCATATTTTACCGAAAATGAACTGATTTGTGGATGCCGGCATCTAAAAAAGACATACGAGTTTTGACATTATAAAAATCTATAAAAGTAAACTATTTCTCCTGGCAATATTGTTGTCATTGTACAGCCACGATACTGTTGTATCCTAAATTATGTATGCATGAATGTATGTCTATCTGCGTACACGAGTTTATGTATTTATGCATTGTATGCGTGCATATTTGAAAGCAAGCATATAATTATGAATGTTTTCTTTTTCTTTCTTGTCAATTCTATGTCCACTGGTACCTCAAGCTACCTATAAATCGGTTTTTATCCCCTTTATTGTTCTAAGTAAAGATGTGAGCATTTTATATTGTCTAATTGATACGCCCCCACTCTTATTCATGTATACGTGCAGTGACCTGCTCTATCTTGTCTTAAACGTTCTAAGCGCAAACATATGAGCGCGCACGAACGCACACACACACACATACATACACGCGCGCGCACGCACACACACACACCACACCACCACCATACCACATACCACAACACACACATACGCACACACACACACACACACACACACACACACACACACGCACACACACACACACATTATCTCCATTGATTATGTCAATCAAGAGACCCACCCTCCGCTGCAGAATCAACACACCGAGAAATGCCACATCCCCATTCTCTGCCGGACCGACGGATGAAAGACGACCTGTGAGGGCCAAACATCCATGGCCTCTGGAACTGAAGGCTCTCTCTTTCCGTCGCTCATGGCTTGGGATAGAGTGGGGGTGGGGGCGGGGGGGGGGAGGGGGGTGGAGCAGGGAAAGGAGGGCTGGGGGTATTTTTGCAGTTCCAGGTGTAACAGCCTATTTCATACCCCCCGTCAGTTTATACCACTGGGTGTGTGGGAGGGGGGGGGGGGGGGGGGGGCGGAGGGTAGGGGGGGGGGATCAAATCTGGCTAGCCAGTGAATTTCTCTTGATGTGATATAAAGTATTCTGCATTTTGTGTTCTGGTTAGCATATATGTTAACTCTTGGGGTCTACGTACACTAGTTTGGAATGACCACGAGTGGGCGGGGGAGGGGGGCAGGAGCACACACACACACACACACCCCTCCTCCACCCCCACCCCCAAATGGATACTGGGGTCAACCCCAGGTCGCTTGAAATAGCCCTCACACCCAACCAACCGCCGGGGGTGGGTTATGGAAACAAGAACATACCCAGCATGTACACCCCAAAAGCGCAGTATGTCTGCCTATATGGCGGGGTAAAAACGGTCATACACGTAAAAGCCAACTC
>NC_134877.1:45780975-45793475 GCF_041734735.1 Babylonia areolata
GTTTGTAAAGCGCTTAGAGCTTGGTCTATGACCGAGGATAGATGCTGTAATTGGTATCCGTATCATAATTTATCATGTCATATCATATCATACATCATACGCGTAAAGCAGATATATCATATCATATCAAATCATATCATACGCGTACAGCAGACAGACAGACACACAAATAAACCAACCAAAATCGAAAACAATTCCCAAAACAAAAGCAGACAAGCAAGCCGCACATTTCGCCCGACGCGATACATGCTAATGACTGAAACGAACGCAACAGAGCAGAGCTGCAGGAATATTCACTTCACTCAATTATTAACCCAAATCAGCAGTCGCTGCAGCCAGTCAACATCACATCCACGTTACCTGCCAGACAATGACGCCTGTTGCTTGGAAAACAAAATCTGTCCTGCCCAGTGCCAGAATGGTTATTTCCATACTGTACAAACAGTGTATGTATGATAATATGATAGTCAGTCGGGTCCGGCTATGACCACCAGAACAGCAGAAGAGACATCTGCTGTCCTGACTACCTGGGCTAGGATTTGATTGTAGTGGAGAGTGTTTTGCCCAAGTTAATCCTCACTCTTTCAGCCAAGAGGGTTGTAGGACAGTGGGCGTGGGGATGGTTCCCCAAGGCTGCAGCACTTAGTGCCGGTGCAATCTTGTCTCCTAGTTTCAGAGTCATAGTCCTTCACAAAGGACTAAGCTGTAAATAACTTCCCATTTCAGTGGAGAAACCACTGATGGCCTTTTCCATTATTGTACAAACGAAACGGTCATTCCCATGTTGTGTGCAATCAGAATTCTCATTTCCATATTGTACAAACGAAACGGTCATTCCCATGTTGTGTGCAATCAGAATTCTCATTTCCATATTGTACAAACGAAACGGTCATTCCCATGTTGTGTGCAATCAGAATTCTCATTTCCATATTGTACAAACGAAACGGTCATTCCCATGTTGTGTGCAATCAGAATTCTCATTTCCATATTGTACAAACAGAATTCCAATTTCCATATTATTGTACATTCAAGATGGTCATTTCCATTTGGTACAAACAGAAAGCTCATTTCCATATTGTACAAAAAGAAAGCTCATTTCCATATTGTACAAACACAATGGCCATTTCCAAATTGTACAACCAAAATGCTCATTTCCATATTGTACAAACACAATGGCCATCTCCATATTGTACAAATACAATGACCATTTCCATATTGTACAAACAAAATGCTCATTTCCATATTGTACAAACATAATGGCAATTTCCATATTGTACAAACAGAACGGTCATTTCCGTATTGTACAAACGGAATGGCCATTTTCATATTGCACAAACAGGATGGCCCATATCCATATTGCACAAACACAATGCTCATTTCCATATTGTATAGACAGACGCCTCGTGTCCCCGTCCATGCCCACAGACCCCAGGCGGTGACACATTACCAACAGAGCTGGAGGATTTGGGGTGAACACTTCGCCAGTGCGGTGCCACAGTGACTCTTCACAGAATGAAGGTTGCTGATGGTGATGAAGATGAAGGAGAAGACGACTAATACGACGACGACAACGACGACGAATAATAATAATAAGAAGAAGAACAACAACAACTTCTTCTTCTTTCGTATCTGCCCGCCTTCATCAAGTTGAAGATTCTGGTATTTACAAAGGTTCCGGTTTGCTGTTGTGTTGTGGGGTTTGTTTGGGTAGTCAGTGCCTAACTAAGGGGACTAGACAAGGGACTGGGGCCACGCACCCCTTTCTCAGACCTCTAGACAGTGTTGGTAGGCAACAGCAGCAACAACAACACCAACACCAAGAACAAGAAGAAGAACAAGAACATCAAGAACAAGATAAATGACGACTGTATAGAGATAACTGCAGTTTCCTCATCAAATATGTAGTTGTTTAGCTTCAACCCCCAAAAAGCATTTTTTTTTAATATCTTATAAAATATCTGTTCAGCATTGACCGCAACGTTATATATGCTATGTCCGTCCAGTCTTTGAAAACAGAAAAAAAAACCCACACAAATTCATCCATGCACGAACGGACGCACAAGCACACATCAATAATATATATGAACACACACACACACACACACTGAAAAAACATACACACACACACGCGCGCGCGCACACAGACACACACACACACACACACATACACATACACGCACACAACCTTACAATCGTGGGCTCCAGAGCAATAAAAAAAAAATCCAAAAAAAATCAAAGTGCTTCCTGACACAGCATGGCAAAGCCCTTTTAACGACTGCTGGCTCCTTGTCTGTTGCCATTCGTGTATCTTTGTGGGTCTTCCTTATTTCTCCTCCCGGTCTCCTACCCTTTCTTCTTCTTCTTCTGCCACTCATCCTCCCTTTTCTCCTCTTCCTCCTCCTCCTCCTTCTCCTCTTCCTTCTTCTTCTCCTTCTCCTCGTCCTTCTTCTCTTCCTCCTTCTCCCCCTCCTCCTCCCCCTCCTCATTCTTCTTCTTCTCCTCCTCCTTTGTTTTTGATTTAAAAAAAAATCATGCATCTGTCTCTCACTTCCTGAAAGTGATAAGAGGAAAATGCAAGTGCCCCCCCACACCCCCATCCCCCCGCCCACCTCTCTCTCTCTATTGTGGGCGAATATTTTGTGCATGTACTTGTGTTTTTTTTCCAAATAATATTAACATAATTTTGATTTTGCGGATGTCAATGTCCATGCATTTGCTTTGTTGCACCCCCCGCCTCCTCCCGAAAGCGGAGTTTTTACCCTGCCATGTAGGCAGCCATACTCCGCTTTCCGGGGAGTGCATGCTGTGTATGTTCATGTTTCCATTATCCACCGAACGCTGACATGGGTTGCAGGATCTTTTTAACGTGTGTATTTCATCTTCTGCATGCGTATACATACGCAGGGGGGTCAGGTACAAGCAGGTCTGCACGTATGTTGACCTGGAAGATCGGAATAATCTCCACCCTTAACACGCCTGGCACGACGGGGATCGAACTCAGTATAAGTGGAGTGATGGCCTAGAGGTAATGCGTCCGCCTAGGAAGCGAGAGAATCTGAGCGCGCTGGTTCGAATCACGGCTCACCCGCCGATATTTTCTCCCCCTCCACTAAACCTTGAGTGGTGGTCTGGACGCTAGTCATTCGGATGAGACGATAAACCGAGGTCCCGTGTGCAGCATGCACTTAGCGCACGTAAAAGAACCCATGGCAACAAAAGGGTTGTTCCTGGCAAAATTCTGTAGAAAAATCCACTTCGATAGGAAAAACAAATAAAACTGCACACAGGAAAAAAAAACAAAAAAATGGGTGGAGCTGTAATGTAGGAGAGCAGCCCGAATTTCACACAGAGAAATCTGTTGTGATTAAAAGAAATACAAATACAAATAATCGAGCGGGAATCAAGCGTTCTATACATTTGATTTGATATGAATACTTATATATATAGCGCCTATCCTCAGTCGGAGACCAAGCTCTAATCGCTTTACAAACACGGGGTCATTTGCACAACAGGCTGCTTACCTGGGTAGAGCCGACTGACGGCTGCCATTGGGCGCTTATCATTCACCATACACACTCTGACAAACATGTAACATTTTACGTGTATGACCGTTTTTCGGGGGTGTACATGCTGGGTGTGGTCTTGTTTCCATAACCCACCGAACACTGACTTGGATTACAGGATCTTTAACGGGACCCTCAAACTGAAAGTCCAACGCTTTAACCACTCGGCTACTGCGCCCGTCCATAACCTTTGGTATGAAGTCAGTGTCCACAACCAAAGAGCTGATTCAGTACCTGAGAGAGCATGCCGCGAGCGGACAAGCTGACTGACGCGGCAATAAAGGTCAACAACTTCCCGTTCAGGGAGAAAAAAAATACAACCATCGTTGTCAATATCTATCTACGGGGCGAGAAAACGGTTGAGACTAACCTGTAGGTGGTGACTTGTCCTTTGAAGAGAGTATCCCGACGTTTCGGGCCCTAGGCCCTTCTTCATGGGGAGAAAAATAGAGAATGGAGAAGAAAAGAGAGGGCAAAACCAAGACAGAGGTAAAACTAAGAACTGTGAGGAGTAATCAGAGAGAGAAAAAAAGAAAAAAAGAAAAGAAAAAAAAAGAACAGAGAAAAAGGTGAGCAATATTTACAAAGGAAAAGAAGGGGGGATGGTTAAACACTGGGGGGTTGGGGGTGGAGGTGGAAAAAGAGGGTTGTGGTTAGCCAAAAGATGAAAAGGTGTAAGAATATGTGTGCTGGTCAGTGTGTGTGTGTGTGCCTGTGCGAGTGAAGGGAGAGAAAGAAAACGGAGGGGAGGGGGGGGGAGGGAGTGAGAGACAGGGAGGGAGGGAGAGAGAGTGGTGGAGAGGGAGGGGGAGGAGAGAAAAGTGGGGGAGAGAGGAAGGGGGGAGGGAGAGAGAGAATGAGTGTGTGTGTGTGTCTGAAGGTGGATTGCAGGGGGACAGAAGCAGTGAAAAGGGAGGGGAAAAGAGAGAGAAGAGGGCCCAGGGCCGCTAGGGGTCCATCACTCTGGTGTTGATGCCTGTAGGCTGGATGGTCCCCAGGCGGCTGATCACGTGGGACTCCATATGTTTGCGGTATTCTCTATCTACGGATGTCTTACTAATGTTTTCCGCCCTTCAGACAGCCGACGAAAGTGCAGGAGACAGGCAGACAGAGAGTTGAGCGGTTTCTGTGGACGAAGAACCGGATAACAAGGAAGCTCCCTAAACGATGCTGGGGGTTTCGGGGGTGGTGGGTTCTCTTGATCTGATGATCTATCATGTCGTCGTCAGGCCGAATCAGAATGGAATCTTTTTTTTCTTCTTCTTCTTTCCCCCTCCTTTTTATGCTGCTTCAGTGAGTGCATTTGTTTGTTTTCTGTGTCGGCCTAGCAGTCCATTTTAATGAATCTGAACTATGATTATTATTCAGTTGTGATGATGCTTTCTCGTCCAGGAAGGTTTTTGTGCCCGCGCGCGCGCGCGCGTGTGTGTGTGTGTGTGTGTGTGTGTGTGTGTGTGTGTCTGTGTGTCCACTTCCCTTCTCACATGAATTAAAAGAAAAAAAAGTCGCTCATCTTCAGAAGACAGCAGATAAAAATAATAGTTAATGTTAATGTGCGCATAGCAACACTGTCGTTTATCATTCATAAAAAATACTGCCGGTGTTTCAGGAGCAAAACAAAACAAAAATCCTCAAAATGAACTGAAGGACAGAGAACTGTTTGTCTTTCCGACATCACCGAAAAACGAAATCATCAGCTTGCCATAAATATATTTTGAAGAAGAAGAACAACAACAACAACAACAAATAAAATTTCTATAAAAAAAAGTATAACAACAAAAACAACAATGATAAAATGATGGGCAGATGGAGTCTCTCTCTCTCTTTATATATATATATATATATATATATATATATATATATTGTGTGTGTGTGTGTGTGTGTGTGTGTGTTATAACTTTTCGGTGAGTGGGGTGGGTTGGAGAGCCAACAAGCTGATGTTTGCTGTTCAGTGTAGCCTGAAGGTGACTCAACTTTTCGTGTTGTCCTCACCATGGACACTGATATCCCCACATGAAATGCTGGTGTCTCTGTCCTGACGTGAGGAAATGTGGGCCTACGTTGATGTGGAAGGAAAAGAAAAAAGACAGAAAGACAGAAAGACAAACAACAGCTATCGTGTGGGTGAGGTCACGGACCCGATGACGGAACGAACTCCTTCTGACTCCTGCCCTCACCGATCTCTCTCACACACAGTTTTGGAGATTAATTAAGTGTGTGTGTGTGTGTGTGTGTGTGTGCGCGCATGTGTGTTGGGGGGGAGGCAGTGGGGGTAGGGGTGGGGGATGGAATTGTGTGTGTGTGTGTGTGTGTGTGTGAGTGTGTGAATTTTTTTTTCTACAGAGCACAGTGTTCATAAAATGTACAGGAACGCTTGGAAACTTGGAAACTTGCAGCCTACGGTTTTTCTGTTTGGGAACATGGTGAAATGACGCTGAATTTTCGATTGGCCTATATTGTATGCAGACAATGTAGTGAGCATCACTCATAAACAGAGATGCTTCCTTACAAGAGAACCTTGATTCTTTACAATGAAAAAACAACAAGTATTGTTTCTTCTTCTTCTTCTGCGTTCGTGGGCTGCAACTCCCACTTTGACTCGTATGTACACGAGTGGGCTTTTACGTGTATGACCGTTTTTACCCAGCCATGTAGGCAGCCATACTCCGTTTTCGGGGGTGTGCATGCTGGGTATGTGCTTGTTTCCAAACCCACCGAACGCTGACATGGATTACAGGATCTTTAACGTGCGTATTTGATCTTCTGCTTGCATATACACACGAAGGGGGTTCAGGCACTAGCAGGTCTGCACATATGTTGACCTGGGAGATCGTAAAAATCTCCACCCTTTACCCACCAGGCGCCATCACCGTGATTCGAACCCGGGACCCTCAGATTGAAAGTCCAACGCTTTAACCACTCGGCTATTGCGCCCGTCAAAGTATTGTCTGTAAACCGTTTATAAACCATCGGGCAACTGGTCATGGTGCACGTCAGTGTGCCTCAAATTGATGTCTATTATGTTTTCAATGAAGAACGAGTGGTAGATCATTATGCGCCTTGCATAACTTTTAAACCTATATGTCTATATGTATATTATGAAAACACACTCGATTTTATGAAGTGATCCTTGACTTCATGTGGTCTGTATTTAAGACCCGCCTCACCCCACTCCCCACCCTCACAGTCCTGAGTTTTATTGCGGCTCATCCCCCCACGCCCCCTCTGACCCTCCTGCCCCCCTCCCCACAAAACTCTTCCATTACATACATGACGCAAAACTTCCCATGGGTGGTGATGGGGTGGGAACTGGGGGTGGGGGTGGGTTGTGGAGGGGGACGGGCCTTTTCCCCAGAATAGAAAGTGTTTTTATCGATACCTGCACGCACAGTTCTATTCAAGGAACAGCTCTGCACAGCCAGCTACACGTTCTATGGGGTGACGTCAACCAAACACGGACTTGCCAATTACATCATCACCCTGCGTCACCCGCTGCCCTTGTTCCAACACCGAAATAGAATGGACACTCAAACCGGTGATGCGTTGTAATTTGTCTCCACGAACGTAATTGAAATTTTTGTCTGTCATCTACTCAAAAGGATGCACACGTGCATGTGATTCTCCCCTTTTTTTATGATGTCAGTGTCAATGTTTATTTATTTATTTGTCAGTGTTCATTTATTTATTTATTTGAAGCAATTCTTGTTCTGATATTGTGTTTTTTTAATATTCATGTTATTTTACATAGTGTGTGGAGAGTCAGGGGACTTGGGTGTGTGGGGGGCCGGGGTGCGGGGGGGGGGGGGGGGATGTACCCGTTGTGTTGTGTTACTTGCTTGTGTGTATATTTTGCTTTATGCATTGCTTTTTTTTTATATTCTTATATCTTTTGTCCAACTTTCGTCAGCGTGCGAGTGTATTGGACCTGGCTGCCGGTTGAGATATTGTGAAGGGTGAGTGAGGAGCCTGTGGATGCACAAATTAATTTCCAAATGGATGAATAAGGATGTATTGTATTTCATTGTTAGTAAGTTGATTTTTCTGCTTGAAAGAAATTGCGATGCTAACCACCTGTGCTTCAGTGATTATAAAATGCTTTACTTAGATAGAAAAGAACATTCTTTGCAAATGCAAGGGAATTTTTTGCTTTTAATGACAAAAGAATGACATCGCAAGGCGTTTTGTTTTCAAGCGGTTGTTTGTTGTATATACTTTCTATCATCTTCTGATTCTTTCTCGGTCGGTTTTTTGGTATCTCTCGACCTTAGATAGGTCTGGCCAGTACACGCACAGGTGGTGAGAAATGCCATGAATAAAACGCAAGAAATATGCATTTTGCTAAATGAATGCATGCACCTTGGCTCCACTTTCAGCACCCCGTAACAACACACACGCGCTCGTGCGCGCACACGCACATACACAACAACAACAGCAAACACACACACACACACACACACACACACACACACACACACAGAATGGCTTCACCCGACCCCGTGCGCGCAGATTGACGGCTCAGTCTCTGAAGGTGTGGCATCACTTCGTTCAGACAGCAGCACAAGACAACGCGCTCGTCGAGCCTTGGATGCATTCATATACACACATTTTTGTGTACCTATCGGAGTGGGTTTCTTCAACAGAATTTTGCCAGATGACAACTCTTATGTTGCCTTGGGTTCTTTTTCAGTACGCCAAACAAAAGCGTGCTGCACACGGGACCTCGGTTTCTCGTCTCATCGAAATGACTGGGCGCTCAGTTTTGATTTTCCACTCAAACTTGGGAGAATGGATGAGACCTAAGTTCGAATCCAGACCCTCAATGACACTGTATTGGAAGATAAGCGTCTTAACCATTCTGCCACCTTCCTCCTGACAGCTCATCAGCAAGACACCCACCCATCCATCCCCCATCACCCCCACCCCACTCCCTACAATCTTCCCATACTCTCCTGCGGCCACACTGGGAGGTGGGGGGGGTTGGTCCCCTTATTTTGAAATAAAAAGTAATCAACTTGTTCCAAAGGGAAAGTGTTTAAAAAATAATTTATACATCAGCCTCCCCAACCCCCCTCCCCGTAACGACCCCCTACCCCCTTCCCTCTCCCCCCCCCTCACCCCCCCCCCCCCCCAAACAAAAAGAAAAAGAATTTTCTATACATGTATGACGCAAAACCTCTATAGAAGGTGGAAGGGTGCGGGGAGTGGGTGGGGATGACATTTAAATTGATTGGTAGAGACGGGAAGAGGAGGCTGGGTGGTAGTGTGTGTGTGTGTGGGGGGGGGGGGGGTCTAGAGGGGAAGGGGGCAGTGAAAATGACTTCGGCGCTATTTTAGTTGATCTTGTTTTGTTTTGTTGTTGTTGCTGTTGTTTTTGTTTTTTTTGTATATTCCGTTTCGTTATTAAGCAGTTGACCTTGTCCTTTTTTGTGGTAATATAAACGAACGCACAGGCTGTGTGTGTGGGGGGGGGGAAGCTATAAATTGAACGTAAGAAAACTACATTTTCCTGAATGCCAATTTGTTCACAGCAATTAAATAGTTCCAAGTATTTTACGCCACCTGCTTCCTATACACTCCAGTGGACACACTGGGAGGGGGCGAGGCGAGTGGGGACTGGGGGGGTGGGGGGGGGGGGGGGGGGGGGGTCCCCTTAATTTGAAATAAAAAGTAATCAACTAGTTCCAAAGGGAAATTATTTAAAAAAGTATCTAAGATACCAGCTACCCACCCTCCTCCCCCTAACAACCTCCTACCTACCTAGCCCCTCCCCCCCCCCCACCCCCAACCCCAAAGATGGAAGAAACTTCCATTACAAAACCTCTAAAGAGGGTGGGAGGATGCAGTGAGTGGGTGGGGTTGACATTCAAACTGATTGGTAGGGACGGAAAGAAGAGGTTGGGAGTTGTATTTGTGGGGGTTGGGTGGGGAGGGGGGGGGGGGGGGGCAGTGAAAATGACTTCGGCACTATTTTAGTTGATTTTGTTTTGTTTATTTTGTTGTTGTTGTTGTTTTTAAAATCCATTTCGTTGTCAAGCAGTTGACCTTGTCCTTTTTTTGGGGTGGGTGGGGTGGGGGGGGGGGTAATGTATACTTTCATATCATGTCTGTATCTCTGTCTCTCTATCTGTTGCTCTTGGTCTCAGATATTCAATCCAATCCATATATACATGTGTGTGTGTGTGTGTGTGTGTGTGTGCGCGCGCGCAAATATGGCGCACCCAAACAAATGCACAGGCTGTGAAGAAAAATAAAAAGCTATCAACTGAACGTAAGAAAACTATACATTTTCCTAAATGTCAATTTGTTCACAGTAATTAAACAGTTCCAAGTATTTTAAGCCACTTGGACCTCCACCCCCACAACCTCCTCCCCACCCCCCACACCCCTCTCTCCCTGGGTTTCGCTGCTGCTCACTAGTGGCCCACAAAACTCTTCCATTACATATACTATGACGCAAAACCCGTATGGGTGCTGTAGGTTGAGGTGAGGGTGTGTGTGTGGTGTGCGGGATGGGTGGGAACAAATAAGCCTTTCCCCCCAGAATAGAACGTGGTTTGATCGATGACTGCACGCATAGTTCTATTCCGGCAGGGCACAGGAAAAAATGACTTCAACCTATACAGCCATCCCTATACGGTCTATAGGTGACGTCCACCACCGACGCACGGACCTGCCAATAACATCGTCAGTATCATCAACATCATCAGCATCAGCAGCACTCAATGTCCTTGTTCCAATACCGAAACAGAATGACATTACAAAGTGACTGGTACTGGACGGGGAGAGTACCAGTATCAGTAGCTCAAGAAGGCGTCACTGCGTTCGGACAAATCCATACATGCTACACCACATCTGCCAAGCAGATGCCTGACCAGCAGCGTAATCCAACGTGCTTAGACCTTGAGGAAAAAAAAAGAAGAAAAAGAGGTAAGTATCTAAAAAAATAATAATAAAAAAAAGGGGGGGGGGGAGAGAAAAAGAAAAGAATAAGAATAATGACAATAACACGGGGAGAGGATATAATCATACATAATGGAGGGGTGGAGGTAGGTGAGGCGGCGCTAAAATTTAGTAAAAAGCCGTTTCGTTATTCAGTAGCAGAGTTTCTTTCTTTTTTTTCTCTTTTTTTGTTTTTGTTTTTTGTTTGTCTGTTTTTGTGTGTTTTGTTTTGTCTTTATTTTTATATGTCACTTTGTTGCGTATACTTTATTTCATCTCTGTTTCTGTCTGCTTGTCAGTCTCTCTCTCTCTCTCTCTCTCTCTCTCTCTCTCTCTCTCTCTCGTTTGTTGATCATAACTTCGATATCTCAAACACTTTTCAGAATTTTAGAAAATTTGTATGTCCTGCAGTAAAGCTATCGCACCAGGGTAGAAGGTCAGGTGGTATATTAGTAATGGTTAAAAAAAAAATCCATAGAAAACTATGTGCAAGAAATTACCGTTGATTGCTGCAACGTCATTGTACTGAAACTGGCAAAGAATCTTTTCGGATATGATAGGGATGTTATATATTTAGCTACTTATGTGCATCCACCAAGCAGTCCTTTCTATGACCAGACCCAAAGTAACAGTACAATCATGTGTGATGAGTGGGAGTGGGTTTTCTGACTACTTTTTCTGTCTGCAAGGTTTGAAACAAGGTTGTATTATGAGCCCAACAATATTCAACATTCTATTAAATGAACTGGCAAATGAAATAACTATGAAAGGTAAACATGGATTGTCCCTCAGCTCAGCGGACATTGATTTATTTTTACTACTTTTCGCCGATGACCTCACACTCATATCCACAACAATGATTGGCTTGCAAAACCAACAAAACAATCTTCAAAAATCTGCACATAGATTGGGGTTAGCTGTAAATATGGACAAATCTAAAGTGTTAGTGTTTAGGAAGGATGGGGTTTTAGGACTGAGGGAAAAACGGTACATAGATGGTAAAAAATTGGAAATAGTTAATACATAAAAATACTTAGGACTAACTTTTTCAACACGACAGTTGGACGGCAGCACTGGAAGATCTTACAGTCTGAGCAAAGAGAAGTACAATAGAAATTATCAGAACCTTGAACAGAGTAGATTGCAATTCAGCTGATGTATTTTTTAAACTGTTTGATACGCAGGTTGTTCCAGTTTTGTTCAACGGAGCAGAAATTTGGGGATTTGACAGATATGAACAAGCAGAAAGGATTCAGCTCTATGCTTGTAAACGTCTGCTGCATATCACAGATAAGACTCCTAACGATAGGGGAACTGGGCATGGATTAATTCAGTCATTAAATGTATAAGATATTGGTTTTGATTACTGAAGCAGCCTGAACAATTATTTTCAAAGAGAGCTTATAAAATGTTGTTAAAAATGCATGAAAATGGTACTGTCACTTGGGCGACCAAAGTTCAAAATGTTCTGTGTGAAAATGGATGTGAGCAAGTGTGGTTGTTTGGATGTGGGCATGACAGACTATTTTTCCAAGAAATTAAAGAAAGACTGTACAACTCATTTTGCTATCGTTGGCATGACCACATAGAAAATAGCGTAAGATACTCGGTATATAAACAATACAAGACTTTTTTTGGAAGAGAGAAATACGTGGACGTTTTATGGATGAACATTTATCGTAACACCCTCGCTCAGTTTAGGATGGGAGTATCACAAATTAATGTTCACAAATACCGTTATTCAAGGAATCAAGAAAACTGGAATTGTCCATTTTGTAGTAACTCACTTGAAACCGAAATTCACTTCACTTTTGAGTGCCCTAAGTATGAAGACTTAAGACCTAAGTATTTACAGAATATTGTCAGTTACGAAATTCATAATCTGGAATTTGTGAGAGTTCCAGAAGAGAGTATTTTTGTTTTTGCGAAGTTTCTTTTCTATGCCTTTAAACTTAGATCCCAGATCTTGAATGCAGTCCAAAATATACAAATGTAACT
>NC_134877.1:45798475-45818475 GCF_041734735.1 Babylonia areolata
TGTTTTTCTTGTGCAAGTCGTGTTGCGGACGTGTCGTGGTTTTGCTACAAAGGAAATTAGGACTGAATAACTTTGAAACTTTTTTTTTCCTTTTTTTTCTTTTTAACATGCTGATATTTTCAAAGTCAGATCAAGAGTTCCCCCCTGTTGCTTGATCTGGATGTACGTAGGGTATATAAATCTACTCATATCGTCAAAAGATAATAACAAAAGGACTTAACCTGTTCCCACCATTTCGCCGGCGATGAAATACGGATGAAAAAATCATCTAAATACTAAATGAATAAACAAGCGGCACACACAGTAAAGAATATAATTTTTTTTTAAATTAAAAGTTGAAAATGCTGAGAAACACACACACACACACACACACACACACACACACACACACACACACACACACACTACACACAGCTAGGTATACGAAAACACAAACGCGAACTTATCATGGCCGTGCAACTAACATGTCACTTTGCAATAATGCGTTTAGAAATATGTAGGCCTGTGATAAACAAATGAAACTGGGTGGATTGTGGCTGGGGAAAGGATGACTCAATCAAGCAAACAACCAACCTTGATCGATCACTGTATGAGTTTGTGAGATATGCCAGTAAAAGCACAAGCATGTGAACTGAAAGCACGTGCAATAAAAAAAAAAAAATCATTCACTCACAATTCACTCATGTACATCAATATCTCTACAAGCCTCAGACTAGAATGAAGACTGCTTACATGTTTGTATCATGTCACCTTTTCTCGAGCGTTTGTCGCGTTTTAGTTCAAATGGTGATTTATTCATCAGTGTATGGTCGCCATTCACTGATGAATCATGACAGACATGGCCAAAATCCTGGCTGTGCAACCGCCACGCTCAGCACATTCGACTATGCATGCAGTCACACTAAAAAACCAAAGCCCCGGAACACACGGATCAACAGATATGAAGGCATCATCAACTGACAGACGAAACTGTAAGTGGAATGGGACTGAGGAAGAGGGGTCGAGGGACGCCGCGGGAAGGTCACACGTGGAGTAAGGACAGATGGATGTCGGACTGCTTGGCTCAGGACCACGGCCGGGAGGAGGCGGTGGCGATGGAACTATCATACTACTGATGTAGCCTGTCATGCTAATTCTTCTATGGACATTGCATGAGTCATGCAATGAAAGTGGAAATAAATCATGTTTGTCAGTCCCTCAACTCAGTCAACCATACGTCAGTACACTTTCCCCAGACTCAGTGTACCAAATGTGAAGGCCTATATACCCCTCCCCAATCACCAGACATCATCAACACACGTAGGAACATCACGTTAACTTATATATGGCCTTTCCAGCTCATCTTTATCGTCTGTTAGTTCTCTGTCCATCCTTAAATATTCATTCAAACGACCAGACATTTTTTCAACTTTTTTTCAGTTTATCCAATCCCGTTTTCCCCTGCTTTAGCCAATACGTCCTTACTAGCCTCGAGGCAAGCGCGTGAGAGCGCGAGCGGCCGCATCGTCTACACTTGCCAATGCCAGAATGGATGCCGACCCAGTCTCTGGACGCAAGCGAAACTATTGATTTGTGGGCAAAATCACGTACCTGAATGAAGACCTTGAATCGCCCCACTCTAGGCGCCGATAATTCTCTTTGCTGAAACAAACAAAAGTTTTTTTCCTAATCATTATAAATCAGTCTACTTTCCATCACAATCTGTTATGCCAAACGACACACACAATAATTAATTATACACATTTTTGTTACTGTAAACAAATCACCATGCACACGTAGTCGAAATGCGGCTTTTTTTCCAAGGTCAAAGCATTCCTCTACGATAGAAACGAGTACAATCCCCATAGATTTATGCACAATGCGCATATTACCTCCAAAGATGCCGCCGACATGACTGCACAAAAGACAGACGCTTTTAGACACACAACCACTGTTCGTAGTCAACGCTTCAACGATTTCTGACTGACTGAACCTCAACCCTCGGCCAAGAGCTATCTCGTCGCAGGCTGAGGCATTATCGGCTATGTTCGGCTGGCCTCGTTTCGGGTCGGAAAGTGAAAGCATAACATCGCTCCTGTTGCATTTCTTTCTTCTTCTTTTTTTTTCTTGCACAAAGAAAACGATGGTTAGATCAATATAACAAAGCATATTAGTTTTGAACGTTACTATTATTTTGTAATAATTGTATTTTCCCTAGATGTAAGATATCGATTAACATGTCTGCGTCCAGTGGACAGTCTTTGTAAACAGTTTCAAACGATTGACGCATTTTGACCTGTCTGCTGTGAAGTGAGTAACATTGAATCTGTAGTAATATTGTCAAAATCGGTAATGAAACTGTCAGTGAAATTAATTTGCGTGCAATAATTACAAGTGCAAAACAGATTGGTTCATTGAAAAATCACGACAAGTGCGCGTATCGATTTGTTTTCTCCGTTGCTGTGGCAATCCAACATGGCGTCGTACATCCCTTCGCTGGACTGATCGTGGAGGTGTTGTCAGTGTGGATAGCATTTGCGGATAGCATTTTCGGGCTTTAAAGTACCACTGTATAAGGTAGGTAATTTGCTTACCTGTAATACATGTAACTGAACTGTAAAAAAATATATCTTCTGTATATCGGTCAAATATAATGAGTCGATTTGTTGATTAGCAGGTGCGAGTGCCGAGTGACACCAAACACCAGTCGATCAATGGAATTGGCCTTTTACTCGATAATTTGTAATCAGTCATACCGTGTGCTATTCTTGAAATAATGGATTTTGCTCAACATTTCTTCACACATTCTGGTCATGATAAAGTCTCATTTGAATTTGACGAACTGTTTGTATTAACTGTACCCTCAAGTGCAAAAAATACTGATTGAAATGTTTGTCTGGTTCTAGAATACATTTGACAACTAACGGGTTACGAAAAATACTAACAAACAAACAATAAATAAGTACATAAGAACAGCAAGACATTGCTACTACTGTGAATTAAAGTGAGAGAGAGAGAGAGAGAACTTAGAACTAATTAAAACAGCCCACTCGGAACCACCCTCTGGAAAAGAATTTGTGTAGCAGATTCATCGACAAGTCGATGTTGGCTACCCATCCAAAAGAAGAAGAAGAAGAAGAAGAAGAAGAGAGAGAGAGAGAGAGAGAGAGAGAGGAAGGATATATATGTGTGAGTGTACATCTGTGTGTGTGTGTGTGTGTGTGTGTGTGTGTGTGTGTGTGTGTGTGTGTGTGTGTGTGTTTATAGTTAATATCAGTCACCAATATTCTAAATGTAAATAAATTAGAATTTCTCCATACAACTCAGTCACCAATATTCTAAATGTAAATAAATTAGAATTTCTCCATACAACTCATTGGTTGGGTTAGTTCTGTTCATTTTTAAATGACATAAAAGATATATATGTGTGTGTGTGTGTGTGTGTGTGTGTGTGTGTGTGTGTTTAATGTTCATATTCAAAGCAGATAACTTAAATGTAACTTAACTTAGAAATTCACATTGTAAGTTATTGATTGGGTTTGCACTGTTTATAAATGGCATAAAAGACCTTTGATATCCTGACACAAGATGACAATTATGATTGTTATCTATGTACTTAGCTGTTAGAATAACAGGATCAACTGACAGTGTCAGCAGTCAGAAGCGGCACCGAATAAAGCTCACACAATGACGCCATTCTTCTATTTAGCATTGAGACTGATTTGTTGTTGTTGTTGTTTTTTGAATGACTTACAATTTTTTGTGCGTGGTTTGAATGAATCAAGTCAAGCCATTGTCAGATTGTGTGAGTGGCATGCTGTAGAGTCTCTTTAAAATTCAGCAGAAAGTTAACTTAAAACAGAACAAAATTAAAACTCTTTGGCAGTCTGATACGTCTTCCTTGCAGAAGTAGACATTTTAATAGCTTGTTCTTTCTCTGTGTGTTTGTGTTTGCGTTTGTGCATGCACGCGCATGTGTGTGTGTGTGTGTGTGTGTGTGTGTGTGTGTGTGTGTGTTGTCACTTTTCCTTACCTGCATGTGTTTTAATTTGAACACTCAGAATGCTTTAATTCAGGACTATGTGCTAGTATTTGCAAATCGCCCTGCAAATGTACATGCATGCATTTTTGTTTTGGTTTGAATGTATGTGATTGACACCGATGCATGCTTCACATTTATGTTAAAAAAGGTATTACTTTTATTGTGTTCTATTTCCAGTGACAGTGTTACTGTTATCCATGATGCTTTGAAATAGAACAGTATCCCAGACAATGTGTTATTCACATCATCTTTAATTGTCAGTTGTAGACACTGGCTATAAAAGGGAGACCTTTTTTGTGAATCTCTCTCTCTCTCTCTCTCTCTCTCTCTCTCTATATATATATATATATATATATATATATATATATATATATATATGTGTGTGTGTGTGTGTGTGTGTGTGTGTGTGTGTGTGTGTGTACTGATATAAACTAAACAATCCTTCTGTCATTTCAAAATAACTGTGCAAAGATTAAAAAGGGAATTGTGAAAATAAAAATAGAGATCCTTCAAAGAACACCACCGGTGTCCATTTGAATTATCTCTGAGGGAGAGAGCCAATTGTATACCTGATATGACTGCAGTTTGCTACCCTGTGAACTCTTCAGACATCCCAGCATTGAAAGTGAACTTGCATCCCCTATGACAAGTGATCAAGATAGTTTCATGGTGTTCTCAATCATAGCAGAGGAAAAGTCACAATCCAATCACTTCCTAAAGTAGCCCACGAAGGATGAAGTAAAAAATTGGGAGAAAAAAAGAAGACAAAAATGATATATTGTAAAGAAAAAAAAGGTAATTAATTGATAATGTACTATGTGTAATTTGTGAGTCTGTGAATGTTACAATGACTGCATGCATGCTTCCCATGACACTGTTCATCACAGTGTCACAGATGAAGTAAATAATGGGAAGAAAACAAGACAAAAATAATATATATTGTCAAAAAAAGTAACTAATACTGTAATAGGTAGTGTACTGTGTGTAATTTGTGAGACTGTGAATGTCACAATGACTGCATGCTTCCAGTCATACTGTTTGTCACAGTGTCACAGATGAAGCAAAGAATGGGAAGAAAACAAGACAAAAGTGATATATATCTTGTGGAAAAAAGAAATAGCGGTAACTAATAGATAATGTACTGTGTGTAATTTGTGAGACTGTGAATGTCACAATGACTGCATGCATGCTGCCCATCACACTGTCCATCACAGTGTCACAGATGAGTAAAGAATGGGAAGAAAACAAGACAAAAATAGTATATATGTATATTAATATATATATTGTGAAAAAAAAGGTAACCTATAGATAATGTACTGTGTGTAATTTATGAGACTGTTTTTGTCACAATGATTGCATGCTTCCCATCACACTGTTTGTCACAGTGTCACAGATGAAGTAAAGAATGGAAATAAAACAAGACAAAAATGATATGCATTGTAAAAAAAAAAAAGAAAGAAAGAAAAAAAGAAGAAGAAATAACAGTAACTAATAAACAATGTACTTGTGAGACTGAGTGAATGTCACAATGACTGCATGCATGCTTCCTATCACACTATTCTTCACAGTGTCACAACTGAGTCCTCACTCCCCTTCACCTGAGCACACGTTCTCTCGAGAGCACTGCACAATGAGCGAGTGGCATGAACGCATGCTGTGGCAGAGCAGCCATCTGCTAGCCACGTACGATTCCAGTCTGCGCTCTGTGGAGGAGCATGTCACCAACTTCATCCAGGCAGAGTCTGCAAGGAGGAAGGTTCCGGATGGAGCACAGGTCTTTCTGTTTATTTTCTTATCTTTAGAAAGATGTGCATGTATGTGCATTTGCACGCTGTGTGAATGTGTGTGTGTGTGTGTTGGAGGGGTGTGGGGGGTGCATGTGGGTTCACTGAACATGGCCCATTTTTGCTCTTGTTTTATTTCAATCATTTGCCTTCTGCTTATACTTTCACTCTATTATATTCTGATTTTTATATACTAATTTGTTTATTTTGTTTGTTCATTTTATTTCATTGTATGTTAGTGTTTTACACAAACCTAGAGAAGGCTGTCAAGGCCTGACCAGTGGGTTGGGTGTTTGTGAAGTCCTTTTTTTTCTTTTTCTTTTTTATACAGCATGTATAATGCTTTGACATATCCTTGACACTGAAACTGTTTTTTTTAACCAAAAACAAATGGAATTTCTTTCCTATGATGTGCTGGTTATTTTGTCAATTAATGTACTGGTGTAGACCTTTTACTTGTGAAGGTGTGCTAATGCTCAGCTTATATCAGAGACTGATATAAGCTTAACGTTGGACCAACAACAAAGTGAGAACTGCATGATCTATGGTTTATCCTTTGTAAAGGAATATGACACTCAAACTATTTGGCAAAATTACGCTGGCTTTTATGGCAGCCATGTTGGGGACTATTTGGCCTTTGGGGACCTTTCCAACACCAAATGTTTTCAAGCCTTCTTGGCTGATAGAGTATAACTTGGGCAAGACACTCTCCATTAATTTTAAATCAAATTCTAGCCCAGATAGTTGGGACAGCAGTCACCTCTTGGGTTGTTCTGATGGCCGTAGTCAGACATGACCGACATATGATACATAGAATAGAATAGAATAAGTTTATTACAAGTGAACTGAGTTTACAAGGCATATTGGGTGGAGGGGAGTGGGTGGAGAGGGGGGAGAGATAGTACATAAAAAGGTTAGAAACTTACAGTGAAATTTGGACACATACATGTGCATATCAGTATAAGAACTTGTGCATGCGCACTCACACACACAAACACACACACACACACACACACACACACACACATGCAAACACACACGTTTGAACATAAGCCGCACATTACACATTACATATAGACAGGGCTGATGACTAGATCTTCTGGTAAATGCGTGGTGCATCAGTGATCCTTCCTTTTTGCAGGCGGAAGCAGACCATACCTTTCTAAAGGAGGTGTTCTCAGGATGCGTGCAGTACACAGCACCCATTGGGGTCATCCTGGAAGGTTTCTACAACAGAGATGGGAAGAACACGCTACGCTCTGAACAGCCCATGTACCATGGTCAGTTTTCTCGCTCATTTGCTCATGTTGGCAGAAGAGCTGTTTTTGTACAATCCTGGAATTCACAGCCTTGTTCAGTCCATCACAGTCCTTCACTCATGTTTCATACAACAAATCTGAAAACATTCCTTTTTAAAGCAGTTCCTTCATAATGTAGACACTCCATTCCATGGCTGTATTCTAATAGATCAGCATTATTTTATTTCTTCCATGCATGTTTTCTTTGTGTGTGAGCATGTTTGTGTGTGTGTGTGTGTGTGTGTGTGTGTGTGTGTGTGTGTGCTTGCATGTGTGTATGTGTGTGTGTGTATGTGTGTGTGTGTGTGCTTGCATGTGTGTATGTGTGTGTGTGTATGCTTGCATGTGTGTGCGTGTGTTTGTATTTGTGGATGTGGGTGTGTGCTTTTGTGTGATTTGTGGCTGACTGATGTGTTATTGTAAAGCACTTTTAGAGGTTTGAAAGGGCTAAATACATATACTGTTATCATTATTATTAAGAGAGAGAGAGGAGACAGACAGACAGACAGACACAAACAGATAGATGTACAGACAGAGACAGACATACATAGACACAGAGACAGAGAGATCCATTCAGGCTGAATGTTGGATTCATTATAAGTATTGAACATTCAGATGTCACACCTTGATTCACAGATGTTTTATGTGAATTACTGTTGCTTTTTGGTCATCAATCTGTATTTTTCTTTTGACACAGTCAACATATTGTACATTATTGTCATTGCTTTTGTGTGTGCATTTTCTAATGATGTCCCATAATTCATACTGATTTAGCACACAGGTTTGCACATGCACAGGAAATACACATGCACACACAGGCACACACACACACACATGCATGCACACATGCACACATGCACACAAAGTATTATCATAGACAGGCAGAACTTCTTTGGAGGGTGAAACTGGTCAACTGAAACAGGTAGAAGTCTTTAACTATCTAACAGAAACAGGTAGAAGTCTTTAACTATCTAACAAACTGGGGTGGCGGGGAGGGGATAGAGAGAAAGACAGACAGACAGAGAGACAGTGAGAGACAGAGAAAGAGAGAGACAGAGAAAGAGGGAGACAGATAGACAGACAGAGAGAGCAATGGCCGCAGACAACTAACGAAGAGAAAGAAGAATGAACACAGGCCTATATTGAAACTACCATGATGGTGCCCTGTTACACTAGAGAGTTTCAGATTAAGTTTCAAGGAGATGCCAAACTACGCTGACTGATCCATATTTGTACGCTATGCTACATCTGCATTAAAATAATTATAACAATAATGATAAAAAAATATATTCAAAAAACCGCGCAAATTCCTGACCTAAACACAACCCCAACACGCTCGTCAGGCCGTGTTAAATGTCAAATGGCTTTAATTCAAATGTGACTTTCACTGCTGTAGGTTACCTGACTTCCAACCCCTTCCCCCCCCCCCCCCCCCCCCCCCCCCCCCCCCCGCAAACACACGTACCCCCACCCCCACCCCATCCCCGCCTTCTGAAACCTCAGGAGAGAGAACAGTACTGTTGTCCTCACTGTCTAAAAACTGTCTCCTGCCCATACTAATACCGTGGTATGTTTTGTATCCACGGTCGCGCAAATTCACACATAGCGAGTCTGAAATCTCAGCTGTCAGGAGGCTTATACTGTTGTCTACGTAACCAGTGTAACATTGGCCGGGGTGACCTCATCTGTGCGTGACGTTGTGCTTAGTGGTGTGAGCGGTTTAGCCGTTGTCGCGGTTCGATGTTTGTCATTGACGGGACTAAAAGCTCTGTATCTGGTGTGCTTGGCTACATCGTAGAATCGTCAAGAATGGGTTAGGTTAACACATGGAGGGCGGTAGGGTAGGGGTTGGGGGGGGCGGAGGGGGGGGGGGTAGCAGTCCACACACACACACACACACACCACCACCACCACCACCACCACCACCACACCACACCACACCACACACAAACACCACACCACACCACACCACACCACATCACAACATACGTTTTATCGCTGGTTTCGGACGTGACAATGACCATTAATTTTATTGTTGCCACGACATCCCCGCTAAGGCCGATGATCCTGTCCTTTAATTGAGGTTTCAATTTCTGTATTGGTGCTGTGTTATTACACCGCCTCGATCTCCACCCTCTACCACATCCTACCCCATCGCCAGTTTCCACCACCATCTCATCCTCCCATCCAGTCTCTCTTCGATCCCTCTTCCCCACGCTCCCCCCCACCCCCACCCCCTCCTTCCCCACCCCATTTTAGCCAAACCGGCTGCATGTGTTCCCTGGACAGGCATGAAAACACGTTGTGTAACGTTACGTTAGCTTCGTTTTGGACCTAAAAATAAGACAAAAGGAAACTTGATGTGGTTTCGTTTTCGGGGAAATAATAATTATGATAATGATGATGATGATGATGATTGATTATTTAATTATTATTATCATCATTATCATCATCATTATTGTGGAGTTGAAGTTCCGTTTCCTTCCATTGGGGGCATGCAGCATAAGATTAAAGGTTAAAGTTCCCTTTGTTTTCCCTTTTTGATTTTGTTTATTTTGTTGTTGTTTTTGATGTTTTTTTGTATTTTTTACGGCCATCGATACAATGCCCCACTCAAGTAGAGTGGACTTTAACGATCTAATAGCTATAACGCCCTTTTAGATAAATTAAGTCAGTTCAGGGCTGATGGTTGCGGCCATCGCCGGGACAGTGCATGGATTCATAATCCCGCCGTGTCTAGTGCCTGGCATAGGAAACTGAGACGGCTCGGGCCCAACAGGCCTCCCCTTTCGCCATTTCAGCTTTACCCAGACCGAAGTCAGAGTCACCCATTCAGACCTGGGTGGGCCATTTCAGCCTTACCCAGACCGAAGTCAGAGTCACCCATTCAGACCTGGGCGGGCCATTTCAGCCTTACCCAGACCGAAGTCAGAGGCACCCATTCAGACCTGGTGGGCCATTTCAGCCTTACCCAGACCGAAGTCAGAGGCATCCATTCAGACCTGGGTGGGGTGGGGAAAATCGGAGTAAAGAGCCTTTCCCAAAGGCGCAGCACCATTGCCGAGACGGGGGCCTCGAACCCATCAGATCCCGGTGGCACTTGTAGACACTGGGTCAGATGTCCAAAGCCTAACCGAGTCTGCGACGGCCCTCCAAGAATAATATATTGTTACCTGATAAAAGTCCTTTTATTCCAGTGGTAGAACGTACAGTGGTGTGTTTTTAATTAAAGCTCCCGTTTCTACTCGATAGCTAAAGTATCCGTTGATAAAACAGATATAGCTTAAGGGTAAAAGACACAAAATATCAGCTAGATGTGAAAGTTTCTTAATTGTTTTGTTGTTAATTTTTTTATTTTTATTCTTTACCGATTAACCTCATCTACATTGACAGTTGTTCTACACAGAATTCGTTGTTGTTAAATTCGTTTATTATAGGTAGCTGTGGGGTTGTTGTTATTGTTTTTTTTTAATTTTGTTTTGTTGTTGTTGTTTTTTTGTGTGTTTTTGTGTGTGGTTTTTTTGGGTTTAAAAAAAAGAAAAGAATTTAGCCATGATGATAGTTTCTTGTTGCTTCTTTCCCAAAGCAGTCAATGCTCTGTCTCACGAACATAGCCTGCGTATATTCAACTAAACACATGCGTTGGTACGCTCTGAGTATGTGTGTGTGTGGAGGGGACGGGTTGAGCGTAAGTGACTGTGTACACGTACAAGCACCTATATGTGTGTGCATCTCTCTCTCTCTCTCTCTCTCTCTCTCTCTCTCTCTCTCTCTCTCTCTCTCTCTCTTCCCTCTCACTCTCTACCACATCCTACCCGATCACCAATATCCACCCCCATCTCACCCGCCCATCCAGTCTGTCTTCGATCCCTCTCCCCACGCCTCCCCCCTATTCCCCCTTCCCCCTTCCAATGGTGCGGATCACACACACACACACACACACACACACACACACACACACACACACACACACACACACACACATATATATATATATATAGAGAGAGAGAGAGAGAGAGAGAGAGATGATAAAAATCCTCCTGTAATTGTGTTTAATTATGATTTCCGATTCATGTTTGTACGTTTTATATACTAAACCCACCCCCCAGCCCCCAGCCCCAATATTTCTTGTGACCTCAGGTAGGCTTGTTAGTAATAAAGACACATTCTTCTGTTCAACTCTACTCTATTCTAATTTCTGTTCTAATCTGTTCTGTTCTATTCTGTTCTATTCTATTTCCATTGTTGTCTGTTGCAGTGCTGAGCTACCTGGCTCTCTTCAGGCTGGACGAGCTAGGGGTGGCCCAGTTCCGCAAGTTCATCCAGTGCGTGGAGGTCAGCTCTGCATACAAGGTGAGTCAGCGAATGAATGAATGAATGAATGAAGAAATGAATGATGAATGGAGGAACGAACTAAAAAATAAAATAAAGAGATGAACGAATGAATGAATGATCGAAAAAAATCAACGAATGAATCAATGACAGAACGAACAAATGAATGAATGAATGAATGAATGACCTTAATTGATGTTATAGGACGCGAAAAAGTGTCCAAACGTAGGTTGTGCGTTCACAGCGCAACACACACACGCACACAGAAACACAGACACAGACACACACACACACACACACACACACACACACACACACACACACACACGCACTCACAGACACACACACACACACACAGACACACACACACACACACACACACACGTGCGCGCGCGCGCGATTACAGAATGCGAAAAAACAACACCAACAACAAAACCACTTCCACCGCACTTTGATTCACATTGAATGACACACTGGTTGAAGCACTGAGCATCAACATTACTGGACCATGGCGTTCGCCAGTGTCAGACGAGGGTGTGGGGATGGGTGGGCGTGGGTTGGGTGGGGGAAGGGATCCTGTTTCTGGGTGTATGTGTCACGGACCTCCCACCCAGACACACATCCACCCCCCCCACACACACACAACCCCCCCCCCCCCACGACGTGTGTGTGTGTGTGTGTGTGTGTGTGTGTGTGTGTGTGTGTGTCCTTTTTCTCAGTTTCAGCGTGCATCTGTTTGTCTGTCTCAGTATGGTTATCTGTCTGCCTGTCTGTTTCTGTCTCAGTCTCAGTCTCTCTCACTGTTTCCAGTCTCTCTGTTCCTCTCTCTGTCTCTCTCACCCACTCTCCCTCCCTCCCTCCTTCACTCCTTCTGTGTGTGTGTGTGTGTGTGTGTGTGTGTGTGTGTGTGTGTGTGTGTGTGTGTGTGTGTGTGTGTGAATGATACGTTGATTTCCCCTCTCTTTAATCTCTTTGAATAGTTCCCCCCCCCCCCCTCCTCTCTCTCTACCTCTCTTTCTCAGTCTTCGGCACTCCCTTTTTCTCCCCCAGCCACCCCACCCTCTCGCCTTTTCTCGCATGCCTTCTCTGTTCGCATATTGTTTTTTCAGTTCATAGTGTGATTTTTCTTTTCGCTGTAGAACATGATGCTTGGTGTCATCAAGTTTCAAAGATTTTGGGGTCCATTATTTTCTCCGAGGGCATGGTGTAAAGAAGCTTTACGCTTATGTTTCAAAGAACACTTATAAAATATTCATACCTGTGTACTCTGTCAGCATGTCTCTGTGTCTATGCCTCTCAGTGTGCCTCTCTGTGTCAAAATCGCTTGTCTTCTCTCTCTCTCTCTCTCTCTCTCTCTCTCTCTCTCTCTCTCTCTCTCTCTCTCTCTGACTCTGTTTCTGTCTCTCTCTGTGTTTCTGTCTCTGTTTCTCTTTCTCTCTGTCTTTGTCTCTTTCTCTGTCTCTGTCACAGTCTCTCTGTCTCTGTCTGTCTGTCTGTCTCTCCCCTTTTTTCTACTTCATGTCCTTTTCTCCTCTCTTTCCTTTTCTTCTTCATGCCTTTTCATCATCTCTCTCTGTCTCTGTCTATGTCTTCTTCTTCCTTTCGTCTCTTTCTCCTCCTCCTCTTCCTCTTTCTTTCTTCGTCGTCTTCTTCTTCTACCTACGCCGGAAATCAGGAAGAATTGTATTTTCTTATATTTCGTATACCTTTGAAATGAATGTTACATATGTAATTCCTTCTCCCTCTCCTCCCCTCCTCTTCCTCCTCCTCCTCCTCCTCCTCCTCCTCATTCTTCTTCATCTTAATTATCACCTTCATCATCATCTTCATTATTTTCCTCTTTCTTGTTGTTGTTGTTCTTCTACCTACGCCGAGAACAAGGTACACACACTCACAAAAACAAAAACAAAACAAAAAAACAACAAAAAACAACACCAAACAAACAGGGTTTTTTGTTTTTGTTTTTGTGGACCTTAGAAATAACGATTTATCCACCTTTCTCTTGTAATCACAAGACCCCCCCACCCCCACCCCTACCCCCACCACCCCTACCCTCGATTTTCACCTCGTTTCCATCTCTATTTCTGTTGGCTCTCAACGGAAGATGGGACGATATAATCGATTATCGTGGTTTTTTTTTGTGTTTTTTTTTTTAAATGTGTTTGTTTGTTTGCTTTATTATTGTTGTTGTTGTTGTTTTCTCACTCCATGGCATGCTTGACAGAGCAGTTAAAAAGCGCGAGCGTGCTTATTTCCTATATATTGACCGCGTGCTTGTTTGCACGCGCGCGTATATGTGGACCAGAGTTGTTTTTCCTGTGGCGACGATCGAAGTCGTGGTGATGGAGTAACTGGGCTAACTGCTGCAGATTTGATAAATAACTAACATGGCTGTGAGGTATTGTTGTTGTTCGTGTTCTTGTTTTGCTTCTCTCCCTCCAAGCCCCCCATTCCCCCTCCCCTCTCTCTCTCTCTTCCTCTCTGTCTGTCTGTCTCTCACTCTCTCTTGTAATGGACGCAGATTAGCAAGGACAGACTAGCAGAACAGGCCATGCCTAAAATCTTTATCCTTGAATAAAAATCGTTTTGAGTTCTGAGTTCTGAGTTCTCTCTCTCTCTCTCTTTCTCTCTCTTAGTTGTGTCACTGTGTTGTTGTGCATAAAAAATTGTTTTCTAGTTGTTGTTGAGCTCTGAGTCATCAGATTGATTGGGATTTCTGGGAAGGTCCCAAGTTTCCCATTGTTTGTATTTGATGATGATTCACTATCAGTTCATCAGCTTGGATGAATTGTTTTGCAGACTATTTTCTCGTTTCCGCCACTGATAGACGATCATAATGCGCACAGTCGGATGCTGTCAGTTTGTCTGTCTGTATATCTATCTATAGATCTGTCTGTATGTCTGTCTGTGTGTCTTTTGTTCAGTCTCAGAAAACTGCGTTTACAGTTGGAAGATAAACTGTAAGCCTAATAACGAATCTGTCTCTGTCTGTCTGTCTGTCTCCCTCTCTCTCTCTTTGTTAAACGCACTTCCCACAGAGACACGCACACGCGTACACACACATTCCTCCCGAAACTACACATGTCACTCGTCTAGTCTAGACACTGATTAATCACACCTTTATTACCCTGGCAGCGTTACACACACACACACACACACACACACACACACACACACACACACACACACACACACACACACACACACACACACTTCACGCAAAGTTACAGACCACGTCATTTATGCAGGAGTAATTTTCATAAATTATCTAAAAAAAAGAAATCGTGAGATGATATCGATTATGCAGGTTGCATACAGACTATCATTGGCCTCATACTGAATACACTAAGGGCTGTTTCAGGCGCACGTGCAGCATAAACAACTGACCATGAAAAATGAGTTCGAAATATCGATGTTTCAGTCAAAGCTCCACCGTTTATTCAAGATTTTATTGACAATGGCTATGATGTTTCGTTGTAGTATATAGAAAAATACATATATATAATAATTTTTTTTTTTTAAAGAAGAACTCATGCTAGAAAGCACCTCGGCTCATGAATCGGGTGCTCACTGCACTGACCACAAGAAAACATGTCTGTCTGA
Source organism: Babylonia areolata (assembly GCF_041734735.1). Classification (NCBI taxonomy): domain Eukaryota; kingdom Metazoa; phylum Mollusca; class Gastropoda; order Neogastropoda; family Buccinidae; genus Babylonia; species Babylonia areolata. The sequence goes on from NC_134877.1 coordinate 45,813,514, forward strand.
GTGTGTGTGTGTGCGTGCCTTAAGTCGGAGTGAATGACACAGGAAATGAATGATGAGCGCCCAATGGCAGCCGTCAGTCGGCTTGAGCTTCACAGGTAGGCAGCAGGTTGTTGTTCAAATGACCACGAGTTTGTAAGGCTCTTAGAGCTTGGTCTCCGACCGAGGATAGGCGTTGTATTAGTACCCATATCAAATCAAATCAAAACTGGGCAAAATTGCGTGGGACTGAAAACTTAAAAAAAATTTTTTTTTTTAATTGAACCTTCCCTTAACAGTCTTTGTCCTCATTCAAATCAGATCTCAAAGCTAACCTTTTCCACAGTTATGTCCCGCCCTGTGTGTCCGTCTGCGATTGTTGTGGGTGGAGAGAGGAATGGGGCTCTATCGGTATGAATGCCCGGTGTGTGTGTGTGTGTGTGTGTGTGTGTGTGTGTGTGTGTGTGTGTGTGTGTAACAATGATGATAGCAATGACAATAATAACAATAATGGTTTATTCAGTTTTTGCAAACTATCTGGCCCATATGAACAGGAGAAATGCTTGAAGCTAGCAAAAAGATATTAAGTGAGTAAAAAAAAGTCTTAACTGCCAAAATCACGTGCACTCTAAAAGACACTTAGTTCCATGTGACAACACTTAAGTATAATTTACAGTAGTTGTAATGTAAGTTTAGCTGACAGGTTGGTACACAGTAACTGTACTTAAAAATCTGATGGAAATCATTAATAGTAAAGGGATAATAACCGTTTATGAAGAGCAGCATATCGAGGACAGATCAACATGAAATGATACAAATCTTCAACGCATTGTCCATCGCATTGTTTACAGAAAGGATCATAGAACTGTTTTGTGGCGTAAGGTATACTGTTCAAGGGTAGCCGATTTCAACTCAGTAAACACAACGCACGACGATGTGTGTGTGTGTGTGTGTGTGTGTGTGTGTGTGTGTGATGTGTGTGTGTGTGTGTGTGTGTGTGTGTGTGTGATGTGTGTGTGTGTGTGTGTGTGTGTGTGTGTGTGTGTGTGTGACTTGTTTATTTTATGATGCGCATAGGCAAATGAATGTTATGAAGTGTATCTGCATCAATGTGTGTATGTGTAATTGTATTTGTAAACGCTCTGGGCTCTCCTGAGATAAGGCGTTGAAATATTCATTATTATTATTATTATCATCATCATCATCATCATTACTATTATTGTACATAAATACACGCTCTGTTTACGCGCACCTTTACTCTCCCCTCGTACACAGCTCTCTAACATTTTCCTTCTCTTTTTCAAAGTCACGAGCTGAACTGAATCAACAGGTCGAAACGGGAAACATGACAAAGGAGCCGACGTTTCCAGTGTCGCTGGGGCAGACAGATTTAGTCTGTGACCTTGGCGGAGGACGAAAGAATGTCGCTTGACAAAGACGTTTCAGTATGTCAGCAGTCAAGATGGATAAATTTGTGGTGGGAGGATGGGGGGCTGGGTACGGACGAGGAGGGGGGGGGGGGGGGAGGGAGGGAGTGAAGAGGTTACGGGGAAAGGATGGGGGTGGATTACGGGGTTGGGGGCGGGGGGATCGGGGTTCTTTTCACTTAGAAGAGTGATGCAAGATGCGCGTGCGTGCGTGCCTGCTTGTACTCGTGATATGTATGTATTGCTGATACGCATGTGTGCGCCGCTCATGCGGCGGTGAGTGTAATCATAACCTTAAAAAAAAAGGCCCTGTGAGGTTCGACTACATTAATTAATCAGACTGCTGATCAACACATGATCTCTTTCACAGAAAATCAGGGGGAGAGGGGGATACGGAGTATGGCATATAGAAACGATATAATCATAGACTGAATAGCGACTGAATAAACCACCCATGGGATTCGCTTTGTTCACATGGTAATGGCCTCGAAAAATCTTACTAAGGAAAACACTGAACTGGGCGGGAAAGCAAATTTTCAGAGAATTGCTACACCTACGATTGTGAGGTCAAGTCCTGATTTTTTTCTGTCTCATCATCTGTACCGTTTCAGTGGCGTTGCTCCCACGCCAGGAGACCACACACTTAATTTGGGACTACGTGATGAGGCCGTACTGAACGCTTCCTGTCATAATGATATCCCGGCGTTAACCAGCCCCGAGAGACACAGACACTTGCAGTGTTGGTCAGGAAATTTGAGCAACACACCCAAAGACGCATCCGTGAAGTGGATTGTACTGGATTGTGTGATCCCAGTCTTCCGTTTTAAGCCCATGGCGCACTCAACTCTGGATAGGAGCTTAGCCGCGGGCCGAAAACCAAAACCCACCTCCGCTGGGATTCGAACCCGCGTCCTCCCAGCCGTCAGTCCGCGACGCTAACCACTTCGCCACGGCGGCTGGTGCCAAGTCCTATTTCAGTATCCTAAAATCGAAATTAACACCCAAGTCCTTTTTTAGTATCCTAAAGTGGAAATTAACACCCAAGTCCTATTTTAGTATCCAAAAATGGAAATTAACACCAAACTGAAAATCTACAAATGTCCACTCAGTCCTCATATATACGCCTCGAAAACCTGGGGAACGAGCAATAAAACTGAAAAGCGGTTTACAGGCTTTGAATGACGGTATCTCCGTTGAATCCTCAGAATAGGCGGCTCAAAAATAGAGAGTTCCGTGGTTGCATGAACTTAATGAGGCATGTCACATGATCTGTGCTCTCGAAGTTGATTAGCTCTCCAAAATCGCGGGCAACAAAGGCGATCGAGAAACAAGGGCAGAACGTGCGAAACAGCAGGCTTCTTTTTCCGACGTTTTGCTTCTTATTTTGGTTTTCTTATTGTGCACACGATGACACTTTATTGTACAGAGTTTGGCTGTAGCAATGGAGGCTGCCAACTGAAAAAATGGAGGACAGCACATGTTTGCAGCTTTTGCCCATGTCGATCGCCTTTGGCCGGCATTGCTCGCGATTTCGCGATGCGCAAGCACAAGATCCAAGATGGCCGCGGAACTCTCCAGCGGTCTTTTCACTGGGACGGAACAGCATGTCACCAACAAAGACGGGAGCAGACGTAGACGAACAGGCATCAACAAAATCGTGGATCGGAGGTGAAACAGAGAGGCTGGAAGTGGCTGGGCAAAAATCAGACATCCTCACGCTGTCCGGAGATGGGCACCAGCAGGGAGAACTGAGAAAGAGAAGCAGACCAGCAGGCACATGGAGAACAACTGTGGAAGAGGAGATGAAAACACTGAGTAAGCAAGACCAGGAACGAAATCAGCTGGCTCGCTCAAGACCCGAAATGACTGAAGAGATTTGTTGGCGCCTTATGTACCAACCGGAGTGACTAAGGAAGATTAAGTGAATAAGGGACCTGTTCTAATGGCAGTTTTCGTGCATTCCGTAGGTGAAACGATATATCCATCAGAACATGTTGTAACCCGTGTTTTTACAAAACGGTTTTCAACTCTGCTTTGAGGGTGTTTAATTCTCAGTCTTGATGCAGTTTCAGTACGGCGAAACTAACAAGCAGCCACCTTGCCTGGTCCGGAAAATAGTTTTCAGGTACGCGTTCATCAAGTTCAGTTTGTGTCAGTTGGAGATGCCCACCGCACAAATCACCACAACACACAAAATACTACAACACACCACCCCCACTCAAAACATTACAACACACCACAACACACAAAATACCATAACACACCATCCCACACAAAACAGCACCCACCCACACCACCCCACATAACATACCACAACACGCCACCCCACACAAAACATTGCAACACACCGTCTCACACAAAATACTACAACACCCCACCCCACACAAAACTTCACCCCACACAAAATACTACAACACACCACCCCACACAAAACCCCGCTCCACACCACCCCACATAACACACTACAACACACCACCCCACACAGAACAGCACTCCACACCATCCCACATAACACTACAACACACTACCACACACAAAACACACCACCCACCCACCCACCCACCCCCGCGCCCCCCTACACAAACACCACAACACACCACCCCACACAACACCCACCCCCCAACCACCCACTCACACAAACCCCGCACAAAACATATCAACACACCACACCACACACCACAAAGCACGCAGTCAACAAGCTATATTGTTTTATCATTTTGTCTGTTGGCTTTTTTTTTCTGCCATTCTTTCTCTCTGTCTTTTCTTTCATTCTTTCTTTCAACAACCGCAGCAGCAGACGGCATGACCCAATGACCCAACTACAACTTGCACTGGCACAACGTAGCACCCTGCTCACCACCACCTCCACCTCCACCTCCTCGTCGTGACGTCTGGTCTCTGTGTCAGTCAGTCAGTCAGTCAGATCGATATGTTTCAGCTGCATGTTGATAACTGTGGTGGTGTTCCACTTTCCTGCTCATTCCGTGCGTTGCACCATTCCCCCTCCTTCCTCCCTCCCCATCTCTCTCTCTCTCTCTCTCCCCTCTCTCTCTCTCTCCACTGGCCCTCTCCCTCGTCCCTTCCCTAGCCCTCACCCCACCCCCACCACACGCACACACCCCAGCCCTCCCCTCATACCCCTTCCTTTCCACTTCTGGTTGTGCTCTACCACTTGCCCCATCTATATACGGCTGTCTGTCTCGGTTTGTGACTGTCTCTCTCTCGGTCTCTGGCTCTGTATCTCTGTCTCTCTCTGTCTGTCTTTCTGCTCTCTCTCTCTCTCTCTCTCTCTCTCTCGCTCTGCCAAGAAAGCGGACCCACAGCGCAATTCCATGATTAGTCGTGTTGTGTCCCCCCCCCCCCCTCCACCCTTTCCTCTACACACCCCGTACCATCACCTCCTCCATCCTCCTCCTCCGCTGCCCACTAGAGCTCCCCCACCTCACCTCCTCGGGTGTGTGTGTTGGGGGAGAGGGGAAGGGGGAGGAGATGGTGCAGAGTTGTGGGAGGTAACTGGAAAATGGGGAAGGGGTGTGTGTGTGTGTGTGTGGGGGGGGGG
>NC_134877.1:45820975-45823475 GCF_041734735.1 Babylonia areolata
CTCTTCATCCCTCCCCGTCATGTGTCCATTTCCTGCCTCTCTCAGTCCCTCAGTCTCTATGCCTCTTCCCGATCCCCCCTCACACACACACACACACCACCACCACCACCACCACCACCACCTCCTCCTCCTCCTCCTCCTCCTCCTCACCCATCTTTTCATCCCTCCCCTTCATGTGTCCATTTCCTGCCTCTCTCAGTCCCTCAGTCTCCATGCCTCTTCCCGATCCCCCCGATCCCCCCGATCCCCCCTCACACACACACACACACACACACACACACCTCCTCCTCCTCCCCCTCCCCCATCTCTTCATCCCTCCCCGTCATGTGTCCATTTCCTGCTGTTGTTGTGGCCAACAAAAAACGATGGTGTCCGATATTCCGCCACTTTACGTTGTTTTTTTTTGTTTTTGTTTTTTCCTTTCTTCTTCTTATTTGGCAAGCTTTCAACATCGATACGGCCACGCGTTGACATTTGTACATCCACCCTCTTCCTCCCTCCCTGTATCTTCCTCTGTCCCTCCCTCTCTCTCCCCCTGTCCCTCCCTCTCTCTCCCCCTGTCCCTCCCTCTCTCTCCCCAACCACACCCATTCTCCCCCACCACCCTTGCCCACATCTCACCGCCCCCACCCCCACCCCCCCCACCCATACTGACCCCTCCCAACATCTCTCTCTCTCCCGCGGCAAAATCTGGCGGACCACCACCACCCACGCATCATGAAATAATATTATCGCTCAGTTCAGCAAGTTCTTGCTTGCAGCAATCCGTCAGACTGGGTGAGCAATTTGATATCACGTGGGGATGCTGCGCTCTTTCAGTGCTTGCTTCCAGAGCAATGCGGAGCTGGCGATGCGGTCTACGCCAGAAATATCGTTAGATTACCCATAATTACATTCCTTCTTCCTGAATCTAAAAAAAAAATATATATATAAAAAATAATAAAATTAAAAAAAACGAAGAAGAAGAGGAGGAGGAGGAAGAAATAAATAAAGTGGTGTGTGACATTCTCGTCTCTGCCCAGAATAGATGTGTGAACTCCGCGGTCTGGTTCACGGTTTCTTCAGCACGGAATTAGTATTACATCCCATTTTGTTCAGTGCCAGAAATGGTTTTCACTTTGCGCCAGTCCTGTCTTTTTGCGCTGCTGCATTTTGTTCTGTGTGTCAGAATTAGCGTTGTTTTTGCATTATGTTCTGTGTGTCAGAATTAGCGTTGCTTTGCATTCTGTTCTGTGCTGGAAATAGTGCTACTTTTGCATTAATAATTATGTTCTGTGCTGGAAATTGTGTCACTTTGCATTCTGTTGTGTGCCAGAAATAGGCACTGGCAGTGTTACTTTGCATTCTGTTCTGTGACAGAAATAGTGTTTCTTTGAATTTCGTTACTTTGGCAGAAATAGTGCTTTTTTGCATTCCGTTACATTGACGAAAATAGTGTCACGTTCTGTTTTGTTATTGGCATAAATAGTGGTATTTTGCATTCTGTTCTGTGACAGAAATAGCGTCACTTCGAACTCCGTTACATTGACAGAAACAGTGTTACGTTGCATTCTGTTCTGTAACACGAATAGTGTTTCTTTAAATTCCGTTCTATGACACTGAGGAACAGTGTTACGATGCATTCTTTTCTATGCCAAACTGGTCTTAAATCACACATGCCATCCGCGAGAAAAAAAAAGAAAAGAAAAAGAAACCACCAAACAACTGTTACATTACAATTTGTTCTCTGCCAGAAGCTGTTAGATTACATGCCTGCAGTCGACCAGAAAGAATACTCATTAATTATTGCCTCACACACTCTCGGCTTCTGCTGTTGCCTTTGAGCTCTCTCTCTCTCTCTCTCTCTCTCTCTCTCTCTCTCTCTCTCCCTCTCTCTCAAACACACACACACACACACACACACACACACACACACACACACACACGCAAACACACTGACTTACAGTCGGGAGTAACCGTGGTCTCTCTGTGTGTGTGTGTGTGTGTGTGTGTGTGTGTGTGTGTGCAGTTCTTGAACTTCTTCCTGGACGAGAAGAACTTGAGGACGTGGGTGAAGGATGGCTGGAGCACCATCTACGATGCCTCCTTCGTGCAGAACAAGCTGCTCGATCCTCTGCTCCGGTAATGTCACTCCGGGTTTTGTTGTTGTTGTTTTGAACAATAATACTGCTACTACTACTACTTCTTCTACTGACCACAACTACTTCTGCTACTAGGTCCCAACACTGAGCTTATATCACAGATTGACATAAGTTTATAGTTGGGCCAACAGCAAAGTGAGAGCTGTATTGTCACTGGTTTCTCCATTGCAATGGGAAATCGTTTAAAGCGTAGTCTTTTGTGAAGGACTATGACTCTCAATCTAGGAGGCAAAATTGCACAGGCTCTTAGTGATGCAGCCTTGGGGGATAGTTGGCCGTTGGGAACCACCCCAGTGCCTACTTTCCTGAAACCCCCTAGGCCGAGAGAGTGGGGATGTAACTTGGGCAAGACACTCCAC
>NC_134877.1:45828475-45835975 GCF_041734735.1 Babylonia areolata
GTCATGGCAGGGATAACAGTGCGGACAATTGGTCATGGTAGGAAAAACAGGTGGGGATAACTTGTCACGGGGAAAATGGGATAATTGTCATGGCGGGGAAGGGTGCCTGTGTGTGAGTGTGCATTTGTGTGTGCGTTTATCCATGCTCGTGTGTTAGGTGTAGAGGGTAGAGATGGGAAGAGAGTGGCATTGTGTGCGCGTATACACACATGCATGCATATGTGTGTGTGTGTGTGTGTGTGTGTGTTGGAAGAATAGGATACAGAAAGGAGGAGGATGGCATTGGGTAATGGGTAGGGGTTTGTAAAGTGGCAGAGTGATATATCCAAGAAGGGGTGTCATTATTGTTAGCGTTTATTGTAAGTATTCAAATGCTGACAGAAAATACCTTTCTGTGTGTGTGTGTATGTGTGTGTGAGTGTGTGTGCACGCGCGAGCGTGTGTGTGCATGTGTGCGTGTGTGTGTGTGCATGAGTGTGCATGAGTGTGTGTGTGTGTGTGTGTGTGTGTTTCAGATTCCTAAGGTCCAGAAACACAACCCCATACCCATGTCCCTGTATCAGCCATCACAGGATCAGTCCGTCATCGCTAAACGCCGGGAGGAGAACCGTCAGCAAGCAGAGGTGTGCACATTCGTTTTCTGTTTTTTGGGGGCATGGGGCTGGGGTGAGGGGGGTGTGGAGGGATTAAATGTTGGAGCTTACTCTGCTTGATAAATACCCTGACACATCACTTAACAATTGGTGACATACTGACTTTCTTTCCAAAGTGAAAAGTTTGTAAAGTATATAACAGAATTTATTTTTCAACTTAAAGGAAGTGATGATGATAATAATAATAATAATAATAATAATAATGTACATTTATATAGTGCCCTTTCTCTCTAAGAGCTCAGGGCGCTTTACATGAAAAAAAAAATTAAATCATTCATGACCACTCTTTCTCAAAACCCCTCCCCCCTCCTCACAAACACACACTCTCCCTTTCCCACTCTTCATCCAAAGTGAGCTGACATGGGTGGTGTTGGAGAACAAGGGAGCTGAGAGTGCTTATAGATAGGCTTTGAAAAGATGAGTTTTTAGTGATGAGCGAAAAGCAGAAATAGAATCAGATGCACGAATATGATGAGGAAGGTTGTTCCAGATGTGAGGAGCAACAAAGAAGAAAGAACGTTCACCAAAGGTTCTTGTATTGACACGAGGAAGTTTCAAAAGTCAGAGGAAGAGTGGCAATTTCTTGCGGGAGTGTGAACACTGATAAGGTCAGAAAGATATGTAGGCCCAACTGAGTGGAAAGCAGAATAGCAGAGACATGCAACTTTGCATTTAATTCTCGCTTCAATGGGGAGCCAATGTAGAGTGCGGAGTTGAGGAGAAATGTGATCAGTATGTGGGACTCTGAGAGCCAGACAGGCAGCATTGTTTTGAAGTTTTTGAATTCGCTGAAGAATATTATATGGACAGCCAATGAGAAGAGAATTACAGTGGTCGATTCGTGACAGCACAAAAGCAGAAATAAGAGTTTTAGTAGTTGCAGTTGTTTTAATTGAAACGCATTAAAACACATGGAGGTATATTTCATGCTTTCAGATTTGTTGTAAGGATGTGAATGAGGGACTGTGCTGAACTGAAAAAGGCAGTGAATTTCTTGAACTAAAACTTCTCTCACCATGTTTCTCGGAGTTAAAATTCATGATGCAAAAAGATTTTGGAGCAGTCTGTTCATGATCAACTCCATTCTGTATCTGTGGGATATGGATCCACATCTATTTCTTCCATGCGTTTTTGTGTGCATTTATATATGTGTGTGTGTATATGTGTGTGTTTGTGTGTGTGTGTGTGTGCATGCATGCGCTATTTCTTCCATGCGTTTTTGTGTGCATTGATGTATTTGTGTGTATGCTTGCACATGTGTGTGTGTGTGTGTGTATGTATGTGTGTGCATGCATGCATGCATTTCTGTACATGTGTATGTGTGTATGCGTGTGTGTGTACGCATGTATGTTTGTGTGTGCATGTGTCCATGCATGCATAGGTGCATGTGTGTCTCTGTACATTGTTCTTGTGTGCTTCGTGTCTTGACTGACATGTTATTGTATAAAGCGCTTTGAGAGAGGTCTGAAAGCGCTGTCTAACTGTACTGTTATTCAGGTCAGAAACGTACTTTAAATGTGCAGGAACGCCTGATGGACGCGTCACGGCGACAGTTCGCGTGCGCCAACCCGGAGAAGACGCACAAGACGCGTGAAGTGCTGAAGAACATTGTGTCAGAGCAAGACTCCAAGCTGGACTTCGAGCGGCACCGTGCCAGACCCATTCCTTCCTTTCTGGTGGGTGACTTCTTTGGATGTTTCATGGGTTTTTTTTTCTTCACTGGTGAGGTACAAACAGAGCTGTCGGGTGTACATGTGTATGTATACATCCTCCAGAACCCTCGCCTAAAGAAGCCGAATCTCAGCCAAAATTTTGAAAAAAAATGCAAGTTTTTTTAAGACATGAGAAGTCTGCTGTTGTTTTTAATCTTTTATATAAATATGATATGATAGGATCGGATAGGATAGGATAGGATGTGATGTGATGCGACACAACATGACATGACACGACGTGGCACAACACAACATAAGATATGATGATATAATTTGATATAATATGATATGATATAAATATGGTATATAATATAATATATAGAGATATATATATATGCATATATTTATAAAGACATGTACATTTGTGTGTGCGAGTGAGTGTGTGTGTGTGTGTGTGTGTGTGTGTGTTCTTTTTGCTGTAGTCTTTTAAAGTTCCTGTTTTCTCTAATGAGGAAGAAAGAGGTTTGGGATGTCAGCTGGCTGTTGCTTGTGATTTGTTTTCCATGTTTTGTTTCTTTGTTGTTGGTTTTTTTTTAAACAGTTTTCTTCCTCATAACAATATGTAAGAGGACAGAAAGGTGTATATATAATCCACCCATGCGTAAAACACATACGCACAAAACACAGGTGCGCTCGCATGCACGCACACACACACACACACACACACACACACACACATAAACACAAACAAAACATTCACACACTAATGCAGACACACATTCATCATTACATGCTCACACACACACACACAAAAAGTATGGTGCCATGATAACTGAAAGATTGAAGAATGAAATGCATTAACGTTTGTTCAGACTTACAGTGAAGGGAGATCATAAATGAAAATGACAAAATCAGTGCTTAACTTAAAAAAGTTAATGTTATTACTGTTACTACTGTTTGTGTTTTTTTTTCACCTCCTGTTGTTACTTATTTCAGAGCAAGGAGACACCCATCAAAATGAACACGGCCACCATACTACGTGAGGGTCAGCTCTACCAGAAACAGGAGGAGGAGGAAATGAAAAAGTGTGTACATCTGTCAGTCTGTGTGTGTGTGTGTGTGTGTGTGTGTGTGTGTGTGTGTGTGTGTGTAAATATGAAGTGTGTGTGGATGGGAGAAGGATACGTGTATGCAAGTGTGTGAGAATGTGGATTGTAAAAGAGGTGTTTGTGTGCTGTTAATGTATGTGCGTGTTAATCCAAGTGTGTTAAGAATTGTGATAGTACAAAGATATGAAAAATACACATGCATGCATGCATGAACACACACACACACATGCATGCAATCATGCACGCATGCATGCACATGCATACACACACTCACACTCACACACTCTCACAACTAACCCGCACTAACACACCCACATGCTCACACACATACAGTGACACAAACATCCCCCTCACCCCACCCCCACCCCCTTCCCCACACACATACCCACACCTATACACTCAGACACACACACACACACACACACACACACACACACACACACACACACACACACACACACACACACCACACACACACACACACACACACAACCCCTCCTCCCACACACACAATCCAACCAACCACCTCCCACCCACCCACCCACCACACACACACACACACACACACACTCACCCCCCTCCACCCCTGCCCCCCACCACACACACACACACACACACACACACACATCCCACCCCACCCCTCCCACACCCACCCACACACACACACACACACACACACACACACACTCACACTAACCTGTAACATCTCCCCTCCTTCTTTATCCTCCTCCTTCATCCTCCTTCATTCTCTCCTCCACCCAACAACCACCACCCCCCCACTCCCTCACCCCCCCTCCCAGACTGGCGCAGCTGGAGGCAGGGACGATGAACAGTACGCCCTTTGAGGAGTGGCAGGCATCCATGCGGCGCAAGGACCTGCAGGCCCAGCTGGCAGAGGTGGAGCGCCGCCGCCTGATGGGCAAGTTGAGCTATGAGGAGGCCATCCTGGCAAGGCAGAACCTCACCGCCGAGAACCGCGCCAAGGTGGCGCAGATGAAGAAAGAGGTGAGTGCTGTGTGCTGTGCCGTGACATGCGGTGCCATCCCCTGTCATTTGGAGGGAGGCTTGGCTGGGGGGGTGGAGGGTTGGGCAGCGAGGGCTAGGGTTTGGTGGAGGGTTGGGTGGGTGCGGGGTTGGATGTGGTGGGGTGGAGGTCAGATGAACGAAGGAAAGAAGGTTCACCCTGGAAGAGTTCATGAGCAGATAGTGAGGAGTGGAATGGGTGGGTAGGTGCAGGGTGGGAGGGGGATGATGGGTGGGTGCATGGTGGGAGGGGGATGGTGGGTGGGTGCAGGGTGGGAGGGGGACGATGGGTGGGTGCATGGTGGGAGGGGGACGATGGGTGGGTGCAGGGTGGGAGGGGGATGATGGGTGGGTGCAGGGTGGGAGGGGGATGATGGGTGGGTGCAGGGTGGGAGGGGGATGGTGGGTGGGTGCAGGGTGGGAGGGGGACGATGGGTGGGTGCAGGGTGGGAGGGGGATGATGGGTAGGTGCAGGGTGGGAGGGGGATGATGGGTAGGTGCAGGGTGGGAGGGGATGATGGGTGGGTGCAGGGTGGGAGGGGGATGATGGGTGGGTGCAGGGTGGGAGGGGGATGGTGGGTGGGTGCAGGGTGGGAGGGGGACGATGGGTGGGTGCAGGGTGGGAGGGGGACGATGGGTGGGTGCAGGGTGGGAGGGGGATGATGGGTGGGTGCAGGGTGGGAGGGGGATGATGGGTGGGTAGGTGCAGGGTGGGAGGGGGATGATGGGTGGGTAGGTGCAGGGTGGGAGGGGGATGATGGGTAGGTGCAGGGTGGGAGGGGGATGATGGGTGGGTGCAGGGTGGGAGGGGGATGATGGGTGGGTGCAGGGTGGGAGGGGGATGGTGGGTGGGTGCAGGGTGGGAGGGGGACGATGGGTGGGTGCAGGTGGGAGGGGGATGATGGGTGGGTGCAGGGTGGGAGGGGATGATGGGTGGGTGCAGGGTGGGAGGGGGATGATGGGTAGGTGCAGGGTGGGAGGGGGACGATGGGTGGGTGCAGGGTGGGAGGGGAGGATGGGTGGGTGCAGGGTGGGAGGGGGATGATGGGTAGGTGCAGGGTGGGAGGGGGATGATGGGTAGGTGCAGGGTGGGAGGGGGATGATGGGTGGGTGCAGGGTGGGAGGGGGATGATGGGTAGGTGCAGGGTGGGAGGGGATGATGGGTGGGTGCAGGGTGGGAGGGGGATGATGGGTGGGTGCAGGGTGGGAGGGGGATGGTGGGTGGGTGCAGGGTGGGAGGGGGACGATGGGTGGGTAGGTGCAGGGTGGGAGGGGGATGATGGGTGGGTGCAGGGTGGGAGGGGGATGATGGGTAGGTGCAGGGTGGGAGGGGGATGATGGGTGGGTGCAGGGTGGGAGGGGGATGATGGGTGGGTGCAGGGTGGGAGGGGGATGGTGGGTGGGTGCAGGGTGGGAGGGGGACGATGGGTGGGTTCAGGGTGGGAGGGGGACGATGGGTGGGTGCAGGGTGGGAGGGGATGATGGGTGGGTGCAGGGTGGGAGGGGGATGATGGGTAGGTGCAGGGTGGGAGGGGGATGATGGGTAGGTGCAGGGTGGAGGGGGACGATGGGTGGGTTCAGGGTGGGAGGGGGACGATGGGTGGGTGCAGGGTGGGAGGGGATGATGGGTGGGTGCAGGGTGGGAGGGGGATGATGGGTAGGTGCAGGGTGGGAGGGGGATGATGGGTAGGTGCAGGGTGGGAGGGGGATGATGGGTGGGTGCAGGGTGGGAGGGGGATGATGGGTGGGTAGGTGCAGGGTGGGAGGGGGGCGATGGGTGGGTTCAGGGTGGGAGGGGGACGATGGGTGGGTGCAGGGTGGGAGGGGGATGATGGGTAGGTGCAGGGTGGGAGGGGGATGATGGGTGGGTAGGTGCAGGGTGGGAGGGGGATGATGGGTGGGTGCAGGGTGGGAGGGGGATGATGGGTAGGTGCAGGGTGGGAGGGGATGATGGGTGGGTGCAGGGTGGGAGGGGGATGATGGGTGGGTGCAGGGTGGGAGGGGGATGATGGGTGGGTGCGGGGTGGGAGGGGGATGATGGGTGGGTGCAGGGTGGGAGGGGGATGATGGGTGGGTAGGTGCAGGGTGGGAGGGGGATGATGGGTGGGTGCAGGGTGGGAGGGGGATGATGGGTGGGTGCAGGGTGGGAGGGGGATGATGGGTGGGTGCAGGGTGGGAGGGGGATGATGGGTGGGTGCGGGGTTGGGTTGAGTGGGGTGGAAGGCAGATGAAGGAAAGAAGGTTACCTTGGAAGAGTTCATGAGCAGATAGTGAGGGAAGTGGAATGGGTGGGTGGGTGCAGGGCAGGATGGGGAGGGGTTGGGTGGGTGGAAGAGTTCATGAGCAGATAGAGAGGGAAGTGGAAATGAGCACAAATGAGCACGAATGCTTATTTACGTCCACTCCAACTTCTGGAAGCTAGAAGTACAGGACAGCAAACTTGGAAGGGTTGTTGGAAGAGGGGTGGTGGGTCAGTGGTGTGGGGTGGGGTTGGGGGAATGTATGAAGGAAAAAATGTAACGGTGCAAAGGGTTCCAGAGCAGATAACGACGGCGACAGTGAGTTTGTTTTGTGAGGGAAGTGGAATGAGCATGAATGCTTCTTTACATCCAGCCAACTTCCGGAAGCTAGGAGGACAGCAGGGCAAACTTGGAAGGGTTGGTGGGAAGGGCAGGGAGGGGTAAGGGGGGGGGTGGTGAACGAAGGATAGAATGTAACCCTGCAAAGGGTTCATGAGCAGATAGCGATAGTGACAGTGAATTTGTTCAATGAGGGAAGTGGAATAAGCATATATTCTTCTTTACTTACATCCAGCCAACTTCTGGAAGCTAGCAGAAAAGCAGGGCAAACTTGGAAGGGTTGGTGGGAGGGGCAGGGAGGGGGATGGGCGGTGAATGAAGGATAGAATGTAACCCTGCAAGCGGTCATGAGCAGTGGGTGAATGAGTGATTGAAGTGTTCATCGTGTTTGGGTGTGTTGTGTTGTGTTGTGTTGGAGTGTTGCATTGTGTTGTGGTGTGCTCTGGTGTGTTGGGATGTGGTGTGGGATGTGGTATGTTGGGGT
>NC_134877.1:45840975-45878475 GCF_041734735.1 Babylonia areolata
ATGGACGAGAAAACTGACTGACATCCAGATATCCGCTAAACATTTGGAATCCCATTACAATTGGAATCCGCAAAAACAAACTGGAATCCGCAAGATCAACAACCCAGTTGAACCCATAAGTCAGTTGAACAAAGTTGAACCCAGTTGAACAAAGTTGAACCCACGACTCAAACCCAGTTGAACAAAGTTGCTATTTGAACCCTTTTGAACAAAGTTGCTATTTGAACCCATTTGAACAAAGTTGCTATTTGAACCCATTTGAACAAAGTTGCTAGTTGGACCCACAGTGGAACTGAACACTAGCTGAACTGTACACCGAATGTGGCAACCCTGAGTTAGGATTACTTCAGATTCGGATTCTCGGCTGCACTGACCACACAATAGCTGCCCCAGCGAATGCGTGCCAGAATGCAGGAAGGAAGTGCTACGTAAATTTATAAATGAATTGTCATTAATAGAAATAAGTGTCTGAAGCATACTAAATCTATATAATCAAATAGCTGTTCCATAACAATACACAGAAATGAAAATATTAATGAAATGAAATAAAATGCCCAAATTACAATTCAAGGGAGGCAACTCAAAAACAGAATCGATTCTCCATGCAGATCTATGTAGTATGTAAATACCACTTATGGGTATGACAAAAATGATTAGATTTCAGCCAGTCAACATTTTTCCAGGAAAAAAAACAAACCACAATCAGATTTCAAACAATCAACATTTTCCCTTGGAAATCAGATTTTAACCTGTCACATTCTTCATTACTTTTTTTTTTCTTTTCTGCAGGCGGAAGCGGAGATGAAGCGAAAGCTGGAGCTGATCCACCAGATACGAGCAGCGGAGGCATCCCCCGCCCCCCGTCAGAAAATGGTCGACCTGACTGCTACTGCTGGCGCCAGACTGCTCAGTGAGATGTCCATTGCTGAGGTCAGATCACCGTCAGGAATATCATCTTTATTAGTATCTTGCTTGTTGTTTTGGTTTTTTGATTCTTGTGGGTTTTTTGTGTTGTTTTTTTTGTTTTTTTGTGGGGTTTTTGTAGTTTTTGGTTTGCTGTTTTTTTGTTTTTGTTTGTTTTGTTTTTTTTATGTAAATTTTCTTCTTTTTTTTCTTTTTAACAGCATTAAATTTTCTTGAATTTTTATCTCATTCGTTTTCTTGTTGTGCCATTTCATATTGTTTTGTCTTTTTGGTCTTTTTTCTTTGTTATACATTTATGTGTTTTTTACCCTTTCTTTATGCTGTTTTATTTCAGTTTATGATATATATTTTCAATATTTTGATTTTCTTTCTGTTGTTGTTTTACTGATGCAGATATGTTTTATTGGATAATTTAGACCATGCTTAGTTGTCTTTATATATGTGTGTGTATATATATATATTTTTTGTTTGTTTGTTTGTTTGTTTTTGTTTTGTTTTTGTTTTTATTTTGTTTTGTTTTTTGATAATGTTTATCCCATTATATAAGTTCTTGATTGTGAGAGAATGGAATTATGATTGATTTTCTGTTATTTTGTAAGTTTGATCAGGAAGCTTATGGTTTCCTTGGGAAAAAAAAAAACCCCAAAAAACAGCAACAACAAAAAAAAACAAATTCAGGAAAAAGGATTCAGGTGTCAGAATATGCAACGGTAAATATTCCCAATCTTTGTTCAAACAGTTCAGTTTTCTTCTCATTGTTTGATAATGATGTGTGATGTGTGTGTGTGTGTGTGTGTGTGTGTGTATGTGTGTGTGTGCATGCGTGTTTTCTTGATGCAGCTGAGAGAGAGACTGGCTCTTCTGAAAGTTTCCCAGAAGGAACAGGAGGAGAAGAAGAGGGATGAAATTCTGGAAGCGAAACAGGTATGCTGTATAGTACAGTGAGGGGTTTGTGTGTTAAACAGACAGTGGTAAAACGCAAAACTTATATCCAGTTTATTGATTTTATATTCTATTTATTTATTTATTTATTCATTAGGGACAGGCTTTTGACACAGACATACACGCAGACATGAGTGTGCTGTAAACACATGCATGAAACAGTGCATTTGAGAATAATGTGCATAGACACACACACGCACACATACACACACACACACACACACACACACACACACACACACACACACTCAGACATGCACAGAAATGCAAGTACTTGCATCTTCTTACACACATGCACACACACAGACACACACACACACACACACACACACACACCACACACTGTTTACACTGTTTTGGTACAGACAATAATTGTCAGATAATAAGTAATGTTGTATTCTTTCAATATTGTTATTTGCACTTGAGGATGTAGCCATATCAGTGTGTGTCTGTGTGTATAGGTGTATGCTGTTCATATGTGTGTGATTGTGCATGTGTGCTTGTGTATATATTATGTGTGTGTATGTGTGTGATTTTTCTCTGTGTGTGTGTGTGTGTGTGTGTGTGTGTGTTGTATGCCATTATGCACTATTGTATGTATTGTTTTATGTGAAGCATTTAGAGCCCACTGTATTGAGCCTTGCACCAAATTGATACTATATCATTATCATTAGTATTAGTACTGTCATCATTATTATTATTGATAGTATTATTATTATTGATATTATTATTAGTAGTAGTTGTAGTAGCAGTAGTAGTGTCATTATCATTAGTGCTATTGTTTTTGTTGTTGTTATTACTGATAATATTATTTTCATGGGAGGCTATAATATTATCATTATTAGTTTAGTTGTAGTTATTTTTTACCATGATCATTGATGTTATCACTGATGATATCATTTTGATGGGAGGTATTTGAAGCTCAGTTTATGGGGAGTTTACGTCATATAAGTACTGTATTGTTATCATTGTCGTTGTTTTGACTATGATCATCGTTGTTAGAACTGATGATTTTTTTTTTTCATGGGAGGTGCTTGAAGTCCAGTATATAGGGAGTTTACATCACATAAGTACTATAGTAATGTTGTTGTTGTTGTTGTTGTTATTTTTACTGTGATTATTGTTGTTACTACTTATGATACCACTTTCATAGGAGGCACTGGAAGCCCACTATCGGGAAAGATTGCATTATATAAGTAGTATAGTATATTGTTGTTGTTGTTATTATTATTATTGTTGCTGTTGCTTTGTTGATGTTGTTATAGTTATTTTTACTATGATTATTATCATCATTATTTTTTTTATCATTGATATTATTATTATTGTATGTGTGTGTGTGTGTTGTGTTGTACAGGCCAAGGACCAGCAGCTGATCAGCACTCTGGAGACCATCTCTAAACACCGCCTGGAGCAGACCCGCTCTGCTGCCGTCAGGTAGGTCTGTGATGGAGGGGTACTCACACACACACACACACACACACACACACACACACACACACACACACTCACACACAGACATACACACACATGTAAATACACACATACACGTATCCATACACATAACTACACACACACACACACACACACACACACACACATGTAAACACACACATAAACACACATGTAAACACACACATATACATTCACACACACACACACACACACACACACATGTAAACACAAAAACATAAACACACACATGCATGTGCATACACACACACACACACACACATACATACATGCACACACACACATGCAAATAGAAAAACACACACATGTAAACATACAAACACACACACACATGTAAACACACACACACACACACACACACACACACACACACACACACCTACACACACACACACACACACACACACCATGCACACATGTAAACACACACACATATTAATACACACACATAAACATACACACATGCAGACACACGCACATACACACACATATACACATGAACATGTGTAAACACATACACACACACACACACTCACACACACACACACACACACACACACACACACACACACAAACACATGTAAACACACACACACACACATATATATGTAAACACACACACACACACAAACATACACACAAATACATATGTAAACACACACACATAAACATACACACACAAACACACACACACACACACACACAAACACACACACACACACACACAGAGTGTTCACACACAGACACATATCCACACACACACACACACACACAGACATGCATGAAGAAGAAATCTTCCCAACTCTTCCCTTCCCTCCACGCCCTAACCCCGTGCCCTGGCAGACTGGAGGAGAAGAAGAAGGGGAAGCCGCGAGCGGCAGTGCCATCCTCGGCCCAGCTGACCGACCTGCAGAGACAGGTGGAGGAGAAGCGCCAGGCCAGACTCCGCGCCCAGGACCAGTCGCGCTTCAACAGCGCTCGCACCGGACCTCGCTCCGCCGCTCTGATTGGGCAGAGGGTGAGTGGCCTTTTCTCGGGAGGTCAGTTCACTTCGGTTCAGTTACTGAAGGAGGCGTCACTGCTTTTGGACAAATCCATATACGCTACGTCTCATCTTCTAAGCAGATGCCTGACCAGCAGGGTATAACCCAACATGCCTACTCAGGGCTTGAGGGGGGAAAAAAAGCAAAAACAAATGAATTGATACATCATTGAATTAATGAATAGATAATCAAACAAATGAATAAATAAACAATTAAGCAGATATATAAACAATAAAACATTTTTGAAAAAATAATAATAAAAAAAACCGTCTTGGAATGAACTGTTTCAGCTTCAGTGTCAGTTTCTCAAGTAGGCTGTCATTGCTTTCGAATAAAAAATCTGTATATGCTACGCCAGTTCTTATAGGGCAGAGGGTGAGTGGCCTCTTCTCGGAATGAACTCTTTTCAGTTTTAGTGTCCAGTTTCTCTCAGGGAGGCTTCACTGCGTTTGAACAACAAATCCATGTAATTATGCTACACCACATCTGCTAGGCAGATGCCTGATGGAGCGGAGGGTGAGTGGCCACTTTGAATTAACAGTTTCAGCTTCAGGGTCAGTTTCTTAAGGAGGCTGTCACTGCATTTGAACAAAAAATCCATGTAATTATGCTGCACCACATATGCTAGGCAGATGCCTGATGGAGCGGAGGGTGAGTGGCCACTTTGAATTAACAGTTTCAGCTTCAGGGTCAGTTTCTTAAGGAGGCTGTCACTGCATTTGAACAAAAAATCCATATAGGCTACACTTGCATCGGTTAGACAGATGCCTGGCCAGCCATGTGTGTAGCCCAGTGTGCGCTTTTCAGGCCTTGAGTGCTTGCATGTGTATTTGTGTACCGATCACGAGTGAATTTCTTTTACAGAACTTTGCCAGAGGACAACACTTCTGTGGCCATGGGTTCTTTTCCAATGCGCCAAACACGTGCTGCTACGGGGGACCTCGGTTTATCGCCTCATCTGAATGACTGGATGCTCAGTTTGATTTTCTAGTAGAACTTGGGAGAAAGGGCGAGAGCAGGATTCGAACCCAGACCCTCACAGACAATGTATTGGCAGATAAGCGTCTTAACCATTGTGCCACCTTGCTTCTTTAAAATCAGTGGTTGTGATGTGACACTTTGTACCCTGAGTACTGATTTACCTGTAGCACCCTGTTGCTTCCCTTAGACCGAGTATGTGTATTTCCGCACTGCAGCTGGCACATTCAGTTTCACTTTCTCAGTCAGTTGTAGTCACACCTGGTGCTCTTAGTTTGTTTGCTTTAGCCTCTACAGTTGTTTGCTGTGCTTTCAAGGAGATTGAGCATGCTTCTGATGACGTTGTGTGCCTTTTGTGCATGACATATGGCTTCAACAGTGCACACATCAGTTGTAAGGCTGGTCCTCAGGAATATATATATATATATATATATATATATATATATATATATATATATATTCATTTATAATTTGGTCAGCCAATGGCAGATAGCATCTCTTGGAGATCCAAGTAAAGGTTACTACACACAACACTTTCCCTGTGTCAGTGCTTGTTCACCTGACAATGGTTGGCTTTTAACAGCTGAGTTGAGCTGACAGCTCATGCTTAGCATACATTTATGATGCCCCTTGCATCCTTTTCGGATCCCCAAGCACAAGATGCAGAGATTAATTATTTTCAAGGTGATCTTGTTAGTTACCATTATTTTTTTATGTAGTATATATATATATTTTTTTATTATCATGTTTACCTCCTATTCTTTATTCCATGCTTCATGGAATGGTTTGGGAAGTTGTCGGATTGTGACTTGATTAAGAACACCATACAGATGGCAACCTCTCTCCCACAGAGAGGATTCAAATGGCCCTCATCTGCACTCTTTGGGGAATTTCATTTTTTTTTTTTTTTTACCCTTTTTAATCTTTGCAGTTATTTTTGAAATAATGAAAGCGTTCTTTAGTTGTTTCCTGCACTTGTTTTCCTCCACTGCTAACTTTTACATAGATATGTATTATAAAATTCACACACACACACACACTCACACACACATATATATATGTTGTTGTTTTTTTTTACAGTTGTGAGTTAAGTAATAATGGATACATACATTCGTGCACACACACATGCACATACACAAACACACACACATACACAAGGTGACTGACGATGATGACTGACTGCACCGTGTGAGCAGAAAGCCCTGGAAGAGAGCCGCTGGCAGGAACTGGAGCAGACACGAGAACGCAGTGCTCGCCTCCTGTACGGCGACAAACCCTACAGCCAGGCCGCCAACCGTCTGACCTTCAACCCAGTGTCCATGGCAACATGATCATGACCTGTCCCAACTTTCCTGCATGTGCATTTTCCCCCAACTGCTTCTGTCTTAAGATGTGATACGACTGCTGAACAGTATTATGTCCTTGTGTCGACATGCACACCTGTTTGTGTGATACTTGTCCATGTCTGGATGTTGATGTGTTAACTACTGTGTTTGTATGTGTGTGGTAATGTGTAAAGCATTTTTCAGTGATTATTTTACTGATCTCTGAACATAATTTGTGATTTGGGACCAGGAAAACTTTCAGTTTATGTAATATTTTTGTTCTAGCTGGTGAATTTCTTCCACATAAATTGTTAGTTTGACAGAAATCTGAGTTTTACAGTAATGATGGTGGTATATGTTACCACCATCATTGAGCCTACAATCACCAAAACAGATTTATTAATTGAAAGGATAAGGAGGGGTCAAGTTGTTGTTTTTTTTGGTGGGGTGGGGGGGTTGAGAGGGGGGGGGGGGGAGCAGTTTTGATATCAGATGGCAAGTTTAGGTTGTTGCTAACTTGATATTATGGAGTAGGCTTTTAGGTTTTTTTTTTTTTTTTTTTTTATATACTTTTCTTTTTGACAGTTCTCTGAGTCGTGTACTTTGGAAGGGGTCCTGAATGTAAAATGACAGTTCTTTTCGTTTGTTTACACTTCTCTTCTACTCTTTGTTCAAATGGTATAGTATGGAAAAGAAATTTGAAAAAAATTAAGGAAAGTGCTGTTAAATGAACCAAGTCCACATCCACAAAAATATGTGTCCAAATTCTGAATTGATAAAACATTTGAAAATGCACTATAATCTGTTTATGTGAATTCTGTTTCTGTGTTATATTGAGAGACGTTGAAAAGAAGACTAGTAGAAAGCAGAAAGATTATGAAATTAGCCTGACAGCTGAATAAGCAAATGTCATTGTCAGGAATGTACTTTGGGGAGGTTTTCAAATGCATTACTTCTATGATAACACATTCATTCATGCACACTTGTGTACATACATACACACAGTGCACATGCATAAATAGCGAATGCCACATAAGCACACATATTTGTACTCACGTTGTGTGTCACAAGAAAACTTTTTGATGAAAACGTACATTGAATGAACATGAGTCTGTGAATGGCAGTCATTTGTATATATTTTGTTTATAATAAACTATTTTGTTTTACAAGTGTGAGAGAGAGAATGTGTGTGTGTGAGAGAGATAGTGTGTGTGTGTGTGTGTGTGTGTGCGCGCGCACGCGCGTTATGAGCGTCTTGTGCATGTGTGTGAGAGAGAGGGCCCATATAACAGTATTTGTATCTGTTAGTAATTAAACTGATCACCTCTGGCTTCCAGCTGCAATAATTCAGTTCTTCCAGGGTTTGCCAACACTAACTTCGGAATACAAAAGCATTCTGTTACAATGCCTTTGCACTTTTCTGAGGGGGAAATGCAGGTAGCAGCCGAGATTTATATGAAAAATTGAATAAAATAAAACAAACACTGATGTATTATTGATGCACCTGTATACTAAAGACAAAACCGGATGTATCCATCAGTGACAGACTATTTGGTGAGTGCTGTCCTTAATGTTAGTGTGCAAATGCACACAAGATTTCATAGAACATTACAAGAAAAGGAAAAAAAAGAAACAAAACATCAGAAACACATAAAATAGATCATTTTTAATGTTTTCATGCACAAAATTTAGACAAGCATTCACAACTGCTGCTGGTTGCTTGAATGAAACAAATACAATGAAATCAAGAAAAACAATTTTCTTGAAAACAAATTCCACGCTAACATTATACAAACAGTTGATATAAGATATATGTAAAAGTTGGAATGGAAACTCTTCAATCTCATCAGCGAACAATGCAATAAATTACACATGTAAAGCCATGAGAACAAGAGGCTTGCCCTCCAGCTTGATTTCCAGATTTACCAAACGGGTGTTCTAAAAAATCAGTTTGTACATGTATCCAACATGTAATAACCTTTCTGCATGTTCTTTTAACAAAAAAAGACAAAAGCTTTTATCTTGATCAAAGACGTCTACTCTAGTCACAAAAAGATGACCATCATGACATGCTCTGTCTTCATACATAAAAGTATTGTAATCCAAGCTTGAAAAATAATTCCTGGTGTTGTTAATACCGATTCTAAGTGTGATTTCAGTGTTTGGATGCATGCTAGTGAATAAAATAAAAAAATAAAAATTATTTTCAACTGAAAGTACTGAATTTGGGGGCTTAAGTCTTACGGTTACTATTGGGTTGGGGGGTGGGGTGTGGAGTGGTGAAGGGGCGCTCTGGTGTTGTGTAACCAAGAACATGAAATCACAACTGGATTTCTCCCTTCTTTGTCCTCCAGTCTCGTCAACATGTCATCCTGTTAAATTCAAAAATACACTTTCATCCTGAGCCTGTGTAAAAAAAAACACATCATGGAATGGTGTAAGAGGTCACAGACAATGGCACAGCAATATACACAGTACACACCGTTAAAATGAGGTGAAGTTCACTGCACTAAGTCAGACACCAACACATTTTCAAATGAAGTTGATGGCATAGGTACCTTCAACACAACTCTCATTTTCCAAATGAAGCGAAGTTAATGGCAAACATACAGTTGGACAAAACAGTTTAAAAGCAACACAAAATCAATGAAGTAGCTCCTTAAAATTATTACAAGGCAACCAGGTTCAGGTAAAACTTCAAAAGCTTGCAGACTGACTTATAACAATTGATTATTGTTGCTCACAGTTCAGCAGACTGCATATGTCCATGTCAGAAATGACCAACTCAATAAATATTTAAAAAAAACAAAAAAACATTCAGCCACATTAAATAAAACTGCCTGCCTTCCTGAGACAGTGTGTCCAATGTTCCTGATAAGATAAACGGCACTTGTGTCTGCCATTATAGACTTGATCTGGGCTCATATATCTAACCATCTATCTATCTATCTATCTATCTATATATATATATCATTTACAAGAGCCCTGAAAACACTCTTCCAACAACAGTAATTTCCCAGTGCTGGTCTTGATATGATCTGGTTCTAAATGCATGCTTTACTGTGGGGTAGTCGTTTGCCATTTGTGTGTGTGTGTGTGGCAGGGTGCTTGTGGGTGTGTGGGTGTGCATGTGTGAGTGCATGGTGGGAATGTGTTTCCTAGAGGGCGTCATGGGTGTGTGGGTGGCAGATGTTTCTGTGGGGTAGGGGGAGGAAGGAGGGAGAAACAAAATGTAAAGCGCTTTGAGAAGTACTTCTGGAAAAACGCGCTACATAAACATCCAATATCATATAATAAAATATTTATTAAAAAATATACATATATAATATGTGTGTGAGTGTGTGTGCGTGTCTGTCTGCTGTCTGTATCTGTGTGTGTGTGAGACTGTATGTGTGGTCTTGCGTTCTCTCTATGAACATCCCTCTAATGTGCACAATCTTAGTAATAGAAATTGTTTCACAGCACTTTTTTTAAGTTATAAAACCAAACAAGAAAACATTGTTTTTTACATCACTCTTATGACTTACATTTGTAGTTGTACATGTTATTTCATAAGTGTGTGTGTAAACATGTGTTTGTGCGAGTGTGTGTGTGTGCGTGCGTGCATGTATGTATAATTCAAGTGACACACACTCACGGAAATGTTAATATTATCTTATCTTTGATGTAAAAATTTAATCTCAATGAGGGTTTTATAACAAAACAATCAACATTTTCTACCAAAAAATTTCCTTTTTCCCCTTTTTGAAAATATTGCAAATAATTCATCATGATTTTCAAAGTGTAACAAACATTTCGTCTGATTCTGAAAAAAAAACTATGCCAAAGTTATTCCAAAAACAAATGTTTCAAAAATGTACACAACAAATAAATCTGGAACACAAAGATAGAGCCCCCCAAAATATGGAGATTTTCAAAGATTGGTTGCTTTCTCAGAACTTCAAACCAGTATCCATGCTGGCTTAGCTTATGGTATGTGACAGTATACAAGAATAAACAAATCAGTGTCTATGCATTGCAAAACACACACACATGCACGCACACATGCATGCATGCACACACATGCGTGTACACACATACGCTCTGTGATTAACAATGAGCCTCAAGTGTCATCAGACCAGACTCACTGACTAAACCCAATATTCCAAGTGAACCAAGTAAGTACAAAAACAATTGGATGATAATCAGACATAGTCAAAAGACAGAAGAAGCCTAGCCTACAAGCTGACCAATGATACATATATATGATAGTCAGTCGTGTCCGACTATGACCATCAGAACAGCAGAGGAGGCAACTGCTGTTCGGACTATTTGGGCTAGAATTTGATTATAGTGGAGAGTGTCTTGCCCATGTACATCCCCACTCTCTAGGCCAAGAGGGTTTTAGGACAGTCGGCGTTGGGATGCCAATGATACACCAGACTAAAAAACAAGAATGGAAAAATAAATAAATAAACATTATTAACTACTGTGTTCAGCAGACCAATCAGTACAAGTGAAAGCCAAATCAGTCAATGCACCCTATGCACTATCAATGCACTCTAGGCACTGTCAATGCACTCTAGGCACTATCAATGTACTCTGTGTACCATTAATGTACTCTAGGCACTATCAATGCACTTTGGGCACTATCAATGCACTCTAATTTTTTAATCCAGTGCGACGATAAATGGTGAACCACAAGTTCACTTTCTGGTCAAATGAACCTGCATGGTTTGCACACTCTTCCTTCACTTCTGCACTCTCCAGCTTGTTTTTCACTTGCGTTTTACTATGTTTTTCCTGGTTTTAAACTCTTCCACACCATCCATTTCTACATTCAGCCCAGCCCAGCACTGTGATTATCCTTCAAACCACAATGGCTGATGATGATAAAACCAACAGAGCATTCAAATCAACTTCCCAGCTATGAGGTTCACTTGGGGTTTTCCAAACACCGCAAAATAATGAATCAAAGACTGGACTTTGCAATGATCTGACTTACGTCATTAACCAAATTCATACTCGAACGTTAAAAAAAAAAAAATAAAAAAAAAGGTTTCAGTATCAGCATCTTTTTTGGGGTTATTGCTCCTTTTGTTGTTTTAAAAAGGAAAAACACAACATAACAAATCAAAAATAATGATCTGCATCTTTCACTTCAACTGATTAACAAGAAGAAATCATAAATACATTTGCATCACTCACTACCAGCAGGTTAAAAAAAAAAAGAAAAAGAAAAAAAAGCGATAAATGTACATAACCATAATGCATAGTTCAGTCAAAAATCAAAGGTTCATAATTCAATGTTTGATATTCTTTCTGTGATAAGACAAATCTGTTTATAAATCTAAAAACTGCCTTTGTTTACAAAACATGCTTTAAAAAAAAAAAGTCAGACTCTGAGGTCCAAACCATTTAAATGATCGACTTCCATTCTATCCAGCGTGTTTATCTACATTCTGCATAGAAAAGCATGACACAGAAACACAGCTACATCTACATGTAAACCAAAACAGGGCTGAGAGGTTTACAATAACATCTCTGTAAGACTTCAACGGCAGAGCTTGATAAGAGTGACATGAAATCTATGTCATTAAGCAAAACGCTAAAAAAAAAAACATTATGCAGCATGTAAAAATTGTGCAATATGCAGCAACAGAGCTTGATCAAAGCAGCATGAAATCTGTGTCATGATTTAAAAGGTGTCAAAAAATACTGCAGTGTGTAAAAACTGTGCAGTGCGATAATTAAGTCAAGTGCACGTCATGAAGAACACACAGACTCGCCATGTCAGCAAACCTAGCTCTCCCAACACTCACAGGGGGTGGACAATGGGCGTCTCACCCATGAATAGCGCCACTTATGGAAGTGATCCATGCTCTGCCCTCCCTCCCACCATCCATAGCAATGAACCTGCACCTGTATGCTGTGTTTCTTGCTGCTGCTCACCACTGTCAGTGTTTGTCTTTGCTTTGCAAACTTCATTGCAAAGCTCAACGCCTTTGCCACATATAAAAACCTCACCAAACGAAAAAAACATCATTTCACGCCACAAAAAACCTCTGAATATTCTGAAATTCGTTGTCAGTGTAAGAAATGTCAGGAGAAAATAATTTAAAAAGCAACCTAACTTTCTCAAATTAAGAAAAAGATTCTCTGAATGTTTCAAAATTCAGAGTCGATATCAGAAATGTCATGTACAAATACTTTAAAGTGTAACTGAAACTTTCTCACATGACATAAAAAAAAACCCACAAAATGTAGCCTATGCTTTTCACAATATGGTTTTTCCTAATTAATTTACAAGTAATAGATAAAAACACCATAAATATAATCAATCTGTTTTTCCTGATTAATCAAATTTACAAGTAACGGATAAAAACACAAAAAAAAATACAGAGACCTCACATATTTACATCACTGAAGTGCCTACTAATGACAGATTCATAGAAATTAAAATTAAATAAACACTGATAATGAATGACAGAATAAATAGTAAAATTAAACAGACATTAATGATGAGTGACAGATTTAATAGTAAAATTAAACATACAGTAATAATGAATGACCGAATTCAAAGAGAGTAAAATTAAACATACATTAATAATAACAACTAAATTCAAAGAGAGTAAAATTAAACATACATTAATAATGAATGACCAAATTCAAAGAGAGTAAAATTAAACATACATTAATAATGAGTGACCGAATTCAAAGAGAGTAAAATTAAACATACATTAATAATACGACTGAATTCAAAGAGAGTAAAATTAAACATACATTAATAATGAATGACCAAATTCAAAGAGAGTAAAATTAAACATACATTAATAATGAGTGACCGAATTCAAAGAGAGTAAAATTAAACATACATTAATAACGAATGACCGAATTCAAAGAGAGTAAAATTAAATATCCATTGATAATGAAAAACAGATTTTTATAGTAAAATTAAACATACATTGATAATGAACAATCTGTTTCAATTTTAAAGTCTCCAATTGTCCTCTGAAAAGGGGGTGGTGAACAAGAATAGATACATGCCAAACAGAATCCTGTACTGGGAGTGAAGGATTTTTCAGATCTTTTGATTAATTTAGGACTTGACAAACTGGCACCACCCACTACTACTGTTCTGCTTAATGCAAACAGTTCACTGACACGACAGACTTTCGTCCAATGTTACTTTTGTTTAAGGGGTAGAGTTTTGACAGTCTTCTTCCGTTTAACAGGTGATTCTCCACAATCTTTGTGTTCTTTGATCAGGACCATTTTCCTATGTGGAGAGAGACCTTAGACATGTCGACAGACGATGGGGTGACACCAGCACACTGGCTGAGAACTATGGACTATGGATCGCCTTGACCGCCTCAATCATGCGCCCAACGATGCAAGAGCAACTAAGTCAGTTTTCCTGTGCCACCACCCTCTCACCTACAACCCACCCACCCCTCCACACCCTTCTCCAAACCTCCATCCTTTGGAAGGGAGAGAAAAGAACTAAGTATTGCTCACACCATGAGGTTACATTTGAAAACTGGTTCTTATCCACCATTAACCCAATGACTGCTGCTGATGAATGAGCTCATCAGTGCAGGGCTGTCACCTCACCGTGACAAAACGGAGCTTACTTGTCAGGATGTCCATCACAATTTTCCATTTGGACACCTTCCTCTTGAGGCTGCATTACTTCTGTTCAGCAAAACCAATCACACCAACCGAAAGTACACAAAGAGAAGTGAGTGCACTCATTTCACCAAGATTCAGCGGTTAAGGGGTCAGGCCAAGTCAGTTCACAAAAGTGGAAAGCATGTCACCACCACTGCTGAAGCTGGCAACATGTAACACTGCTCTCGGCTAGAATGACAAAGCCACTGTGGTTACCATATACATTTTCACCTAAATGATGTAAACAGTTCAGATAAAGAAAGAAGAAAGATACTAGAAAGAATTATTTCCCGATACTTTTAACACTGCTCTCTGCTAGAATGACGAAACCACTGTGGTTACTATATCCACCTTCACCCTGCTTTATGTAAATGGTTCAGATAAAAATTAAAAAAAAGACTTTCATAATAAATGGAACAAACAACAGTCTGTGATCAATGAAACGAACGACAGTCTGCTAAAAGATAGCACCTAAAATTGTTAAGTTTTTTTTTTTTTTTTTAAAGAGAAAAAAGATGCAACAACTGTGTCATTTTCTGCCAAATTCTGTCATCTGCATACAAGCCAAATCAGTTTCCATGTGACAAGACTAAAACGATGCAACATCTAGTAGATTCTAAGCGATATTAAAACAAATATATTGGAAAAAGAAGTCATTAAAACAAAAGCAGTACTAAACACAATAACTACTGATGACATGGCTGTAACACAGAACACTGACTGCAAGTCTGTGCCCTCCCTAGCACTTGAAGTAAAATGTTGTTTCTACTACTAAGTAAAATATAGTTTCTAACTATTAAGTAAAATATAGTTTCTACTATTTAGTAAAATACAGATTCTACTATAAAGTAAAGTGTAGTTTCTACTATCAAATAAAATATAGTTTTTCACTATCAAGTAAAATATAGTTTCTACTATTAAGTAAATTATAGATTCTACTATAAAGTAAAATGTAGTTTCTACTCTAAAGTAAAATATAGATTCTACTATAGAGTAAAATGTAGTTTCTATTTTCAAGAAAAATACAGTTTCTACTATTAAATAAAATGCAGTTTCTACTATAAAGTAAAATAAAACAGTAAAATATACTTTCCACGTTGAAGTAAAATAAAATTTATACTAAAAAGTTAAATATGGTTTATACTATTAAGCTGAATATGGTTCATAATATTAAGTGTAATTTCAAAGACAAAAAAAAAAGAAGAAGAAAAAATAACTAAGTGGAAAAAAGACCTATGCAGGCCATTTTACAATGTAGCACTGCATTGAAAAGAAGTGCCTGCAGGAAAACACACAGCCCAGTTTACAGCACTAATCTACAGTATCTATTCAGTGCTGTTGCAGAAAACCTGGTGGCCAAGTGGTAAAGCGGCCAACTAGGAAGCAGGTGTCCACAGGTTCGAATCCCATTAAAAAAACTGGGATTTTCACCGCCCCTTCCCCACCCAACCTGACTCCACTAGACCTGGAGTGGTGGTCTGGGTGCTAGTCTTTTTGGGTGAGACTGAGGGTCCTACATGCAGCGTGCATGTAGTGCCTGAAAGGGAACTCATTGCAATGATAGGGTTGTCCATGGCAAAAATTCTGTAAACAAAAAAAAAAAAGAAAAAAAGAAAGAAACAAACAACAACAAAACAAATCCATCATGATAACAAAAAACAACAACAACCCACTTACAGACAAAAAAACAACAACAAAAAACAAAGAAAGAAAAAAAAAAGGGTGGTGTTGCACTGAGGTGATATGCTCTCCTTAGGAGGTGCAGTTGGAAATACATACAAAAATATCTTTTGTGAAATAAAGTACTACAATACAATACAATGCAATGCAAAGCCATGCAATATGATGCAATGCAACAGAATAAAATATAATGCAATGCAGTGTAACGTAATGCACTGCAATGCAAAGTAATACAATAATGTTACTGTGAAACAAAGCTACAGTTTCGTTGTTCTGGTTTGGTCTGTATGCAGACGACGATGGCGATATGGCTTCAGCAGATGACACAGCAGAGCATCTCCAACTACTCTGCAGAAGCAGCCACAGGCGTCAAGCCTATCATATCAGCTCAAAGTTCTTGACGATGCGTCGCTGACGCAAGTAGCTGATGCTCAGGATGGCAAAGAAGATGATCAGGATTCCCACCATTGTCACCAGTGCCAGCACTGTACCTGCACACACACACACACACACACACACATGATAAATCAGATACAACCACTCATAACCACACATAACATTACATGCACAAATGCACAAACATACACATATTCACACTCATATCTTTACTTATGAACATAAGGATTGCTTTTTCTTTGGGTGTGTGTATGACCATCAAATTGGTTCATAACATACATATAGATAGATATGTATATATATGCGTGTGTGTGTGTTTTGTGTGAGAACATCATGTCCCCCTCTCTCTCTCTCACTCTCCTTTTTTTTGGCACCTCATTTATTACCAATGATAAATCCCCACCCCATTTAACAAAACCCTCCTCTCTCTGAGGTGGCCTAGTGGGTGACACACCCACAAAGGAAACAAGACAATCTGAGGGTGTAGGATCCAATCCCACACTCACCAGAATTTCTTCCCCACCCACGCAACACTGAGTGGTGGTCTGGACGCAAAGTGCACCAGTAATGTTTCAAATTCATGTCACACTGACCTCATTTCACACAGCTTCAGCAGCAAAGGGGTGAACATAAAATATTGTTTTGTTTTGTTTTGTTTTGTTTTGTCTGATCATCATCATCATAACACAGTAAAATACCGTCCTTCCTGTTCCCCCTGACCACAGCCCAGCAGGACAGACACTTTTTGTTGTTGTTTTTTTTGTTTGTTTGTTTGCTGCCCCATCATCTGCATTGAATCAGTGGGCATCAGTCCCATGCCGCTCATTCCAAGCCCCCCCCCCCACCCCCCCTGCACCACCCGACTCCCCTCAGCCCCCCATACAGGGCAACGTCTGGGTTATTCTGTCTCAATCCATGAACCTATAAATGGTTGGACCAAACCAATCGCTGCCCAGATGACGCCATGCAGTTGCCATGCCTGTCCTTTCTGAAGGCGCATGCTGACAGAGCAGTAAATGTGTGTGTGTGTGTGTGTGTGTGTGTGTGTGTGTGTGTGTGTGTGTGTGTGTGTGTGTGTGTGTGTGTGTGTGTGTGTGTGTGTGTGTGTGTGTGTCTGTGTGCTGTTAAAAGCTGTTGATTGTGTGGCATGGCTGCTTCAAGCTGTCACGTGGTGAGCTTCAGGATGGTTCAATCCATTCTATTTATGACCATGGTTGCAATCCAAAGTTGGCAGTCCACAGAAAACCACTGATATCATTAGGCTGCCAGAAGGCCACACTCCTGAGGAGACTCTGCACTTCTGCTGCTGAGTCACTTCCATGGTGCTCAGCAATGCCTGCTCTCATTTATGATAATAATAATGTACATTTACATAGCGCCCTTTCTCTGTAAGAGCTCAGGGCACTTTACATGAAAGAAAAAGTTACAAAATACATAAATCATTCATGACCACTCTTTCTCAAAACCCTTCCCTCCCACCCCCTCCCCCAACTCTCCTTCTCTCATTTGTATCATGCATCTAAAGTGAGCTGACATGGATGGTGTGGGAGAAGAAGGAAGCTGAGAGTGCTTATAGACAGGTTTTAAAAAGAGGAGTTTTCAGTGAAGAGCGAAAAGGCAGAGACAGAATCAGATGCACGGATATGATGAGGAAGGTTGTTCCAGATATTATGAGGAGCCAGCAAAGAGGACGGAACCCTTCACCACAGGCTCTTGTATAGACATGAAGAAGTTTTAAAAGGTAACAGTCAAGAGGACACCACCCACAGACCCCCCCGCCCCAGACCCCCTCCCTGGACCCCCAACTGACGAGAACAGTCAGGGGATCCCTGCGGACTGCCGGCACTGAGACTGTGACAGACGAACCCGGGTGTGTGTGGCTGTGTACAGAGGATTCGGAATGGACAGCATGGGAGTAATGCCACTGAAACAGTGCAGATGATGGGGCAGCAAAAAAAAAAAAAAAAAAAAAAAAAGAACAAAAAAAGAACAGTCAGGGGAGCCAGACAGAGTTCTACTTCTCTGTTCTTGGACTGCAACTCCCACGTTCACTAGTATGTACACGAGTGGGCTTTTACCTGTATGACCATTTTTAACCTCGCCATGTAGGCATCCATACTCTGCTTTCAGGGGTAGCCAGACAGACAAGAGTGGGAGGGAGGGAGGGGCACTCACCAGACATCAAGGGCTCCCAGTATCGGTCAGGCCTCTCCTGGGAGTTGTGGCACTCCGTCTCCCAGTCCAAAGGCACTCGATCCTTGGTCACTTCCACAAACCTGTCCAGTGGGCAGCACTCCTCTTGGCACTCTGCCACCAGTCCACAGGCACAGGAATTTTGTTTTTTTGGGTTTTTTTTTTATCATGCTTGAGGCTTTGTATGTGTGTGTGTGTGTCACAGTGTGTGTGTGTTTCTGTGTGTGTCTGTGTGTGCCTGTGTATGTCTGTGTGTGGGTGAGGTTGAGTGTGTGGATGTGGGTGTTTTTGTTTGCTGTTTGTTTTAGTTTTTGAATGTACTGTATGCCATCTTTTGGTGTTTTTGACTGTAACAATATGTATCACAGACTTTAGCATTCTTAATTTCTCTGAAATAATAATAAAGAGATTCTCTTTTTACATGTGTGTGTGTGTGTGTGTGTGTGTGCGTCATAGTGTGTGTGTGTGTGTGTGTGTGTGTGTGTGTGTCTGATCTAAGTCTGTCTGTAATTTGTTTACCAATCGAAACGCATTTTTCCACTGTTTTTCCTGGTGTACACACACAAAGACACACACACCTATCAACACACACATACACATATACCATCAAACAAGCTCAGACACACAGGGGGCAGTGCAGGGACCACACTCACGAGGATGCTGCAGGCTGTATGGAGGGACCTGGGTGGAGTTGCGGAAGCGGATCTTGACGCAGTGCCCCCCATTGACCGCGTGGAGCTCTACGAACACTGCGGTGGCATAGGGCGGGGCGCGGTGGTTGAACACCCTCATGGCACTCAGGAGAGCTGACACTGTTGTGTCATGCTGAACAAAGTACAGTGTTGTTGTGTCATGACAGAGAAATAATATACTGTCACGCTGAGAAAATGTACTGATGTGTCGTGCCAGACAAATACTATACTGTCATGCTGAGCAAATGAACTGTTGTGTGTTAGCAAATACAACACACGTCATGCTGTGGAAATATATCATTGTGTCATGTTGAACAAATACACCATCTGTCATTCTAGATAAATACACCGACATGTCATATTAGACTAATACATCCTCATATCATGTTAGAAAAATACACCAACGTATGCTTAAATAAAGCAAATATATTGTCACACTGTATTAGACAAATATAGTCATGTCATGGTAAACTAATACACTGTTGTGTCATGCTAGACAAGTACAATCAAATATTTTTTTTAAACATGAATCCAACGTTTCAAAATATAAGGAAGTAAACATTTAAACTGATTTTTGGGGGGGAATTTTTTTTTTTTTTTATATCTTCATTCTAACTAATTTTTTTACAAATGGTTATCACTAAAGCCTCTTCTTACTGGAAGTCATTTGAAAATGATGAAATATGAAAGTGACAAGTTGAATGTCACAAGATGTTTGAGTAAGAATAAGACAGAGACAAGTTAAATACAGTACTTAAAATTCAAAGTATGGAAGTACTAAACCAAAAATATCACAGGGTGTTTAAGTATGACAGTGACAAGTTAAATACAGTTCTTAAAATCAAATCATAAAAGGACCAAGCTAAAAAAAACAACCAAAACAACACACAAAATGTTTTAAGTATGACACTGACAAGCCAAACATACCACGAAATGCTTCACATGATAGTGACAACCTGACACATCACAACGCCAAAACACTAAATGCTTATAATTGTACAAAACAGACAGAAAATAACAATCACATCTTACAGCAGAGTACATGTGCATCTTGTACTGTGTCCCACGTGAGTCTGACGCTGCGTTCTGCATGTTCTCAATCATCTCCTTCAGAAGAGGACCTGGCGCAACATTGTAATGGCACACATAAATCACATTTTATAGCACACATAAAAGGAAATTTTCTATCTAAAATTACGTTTAAATAACATACTTACCGTGACCCAACTAGTGCAGACTCCGGCAGGGGTCTGACATTCCTGTCCTGTGCAAACTACTATCCGCCTATGCGGAGAAAATGAGAGAACTACGGCCGATAACCTCCCAGAAGTAGGTAACGTCCCCTTTGTCCCCCTGGCTAGCGCCCTCTTTTTCACTTGTTTCTTCTTCTTCTTCTTCATTCATTGGCTGTAACTCCCACGTTCAGCTGTATGTACACGAGTGGGCTTTTACGTTTATGACCATTTTTACCCCACCATTTAGACTATACTCCATTTTTGGGGGTGTGCATGAGGGGTATGTTCTTGTTTCCATAACCCACCGAACGCTGACGAGGATTACAGGATCTTTAACATGCATATTTGATCTTCTGCCTGCGTATACACATGAAGGGGATTCAGGCACAATCAGGTCTGAAAATATGTTGACCTGGAAGATACCCACCAGGCGCTGTTACCGAGATTCAAATCCGGGGACCCTCATACTTGAAGTCCAACACTTTAACCACTGCGCCTGTCAAACACTTGTTTCAAAATCGAGTTACACAATGCAGAATTAAACAACCATGTGTAAACTATAAAATAATATTTCGCTGACATGGAATAGATACAAAACAGGTTCCTATGTGTTTATAGTGTGATGTAATGATATAAACACTATATTGTTCTGATTGCAATGTATTGTTATCAGACCTGCCTATTATACAATACCTGAATTCTGACACTACATCTTTTAATGTTGTTGTTGTTGCTGCTGTTGTGTTTCAGCATTACACATCGAATTATAATCAAAACAAAACCAAAAAAACAAAAAACTTTGCACGAAAACTCTACTACAATAAATTTCTTAGCTATCACATGTGTGTGTGTGAGGGTGCATGCGGGCTCGGTGAGTGTGGCCCATTTTCATTCTTGTTTTTCATTCCAATCATTTGCCTTCTATATACCTTTTAATGCATTTACTTAATTTTCGTTTTATCTTACCATCTTATTTCATTTTTATATTCAGTCTTTATACAAACCCAGGACTGAAAGCCTACCGCTAGTGGGTGTGGAACATTAAAACAAAATGAAACAAAACAATCAAAGAAAATAAACAGGTAAGTGAATAAATAAGATATGATAAAGTGAAAGATAGTAGAAGACAGATGACTAAAAGAAAACAAGAAAAGAAAAAAAAAACAGGTCAAACTTAGCACGCACATAGACACACATGCGCATACATTCACACAAGCATGCCAATGTGCACACACACACACACACACACACACACACACGTACACACAAAAGCAAGCACATGCACACACTCCTTTCCACAGTCCGTCCAGCTCGCACAGCTTTCTTTTCATCTGTCTTTACCTCCCTTGAGGCGACTGAGCCAGGTCCCATTGAACAGCAAGGCAAAGGACCAGTCCTTCAGCTCCATCAGTTTGGAGAAGACTGTGCCGTTTTTCCACGCTTCCCTCGTCCAGTTTGGCAGGGTCAAGTTGTGGGCTTTCTGTCAACATCAAAGGTGCCCGGGTCTCATCCTTTTGAGCTGAGCATTGTGTGTGTGTGTGTGTGTGTGTGTGTGTGTGTGATTGTGTGCGTATGTGCGTGTGAGTGTGTGTGTGTGTGCGTGTGTGTGTGAGTGTGTGTATGTGATTGTGTGTGTAAATGTGTTTGTGTGTGTGTCTGTGTGTGTGATTGCGTGTGTAAATTGTGTGTGTGTGTGTGTGCATGTGTGTGTGTATGTGTGTGTGTTGATTCAAACATTATTATTACATTATTATCATTATTATCATCATCATCACCACTATTATCATTCTCATTATAATAATTATCATCATCATTGTTATTTTCATATTTCATTTATATCATATCATTATTCTTATCATCATCATCATTATCATCATCATCATCATCATTACCTCCACAATGAGAGTGTCAGCCACTGCCCACATGACGGAGATGTTCTCTCGTTTCACGCCGGTCACTTTGTCCAGCAGCTGATAGAAGGCCTGCGTACATACATTCCACTTTCCTCGTTAGTTTTCTTTCTCATTCACATCACCTGTCAGTGTACAAAAGGCAGCGAGATAATATAACAAAGTGCTGTACATTGATTACTGTGTTTTCACTTAGCATGTTT
The DNA here is from genome assembly GCF_041734735.1 of Babylonia areolata. NCBI lineage: Eukaryota > Metazoa > Mollusca > Gastropoda > Neogastropoda > Buccinidae > Babylonia > Babylonia areolata. The sequence goes on from NC_134877.1 coordinate 45,863,617, forward strand.
TACATTTTGCATTGTACATGTCGTTAATGAATCAGAACCGTTGTTCTAAACTGTTTACCTTCTCTCCACCCCAAAGTACTGATTTATCCCTAGCACCTGGTTGCTTCCCTTGGACTGAGTTGGATCCACGCACACTTCACCACCATCAAACACATGGGAAGATACGGGAGTGAATTCTTCTTACCGAGCAGACGACTTTTTTTGCTGTGCTGATGGAAACATACAGAGCATGGTATTTCAACATACAGCATTCGTTAAAACAGCATAGCACCTATGATTGTGCTCTAGTTCTTCCAAGATAATTGACAGAAGGTACTGCTTCATTACGAATGAAAGATCAAAACTTTTAAGAAGTTAATTATTTTCCAAAATTACTCAGAATCTAAGAAGAAAAAAAAGAAGAAAGATATATATATAAAAGTGAAAGTTATTTTAGGTTAAAAAAAGCGAACCAAAATATTGTTTAAGAATTTCTCTATCAGAAGTTTTCCAACTCACAGCGTTAGTCTTCTCTTCTTGCTGAACCTTGGGCCCACGTAGTTCTTGGGCGTACAGCTCATCGTACCGCACACACGCTTTTTCCATGGCCAGTTTCTGAAACAACACAATGAACCTTAAATATATGTGAAACCACTCACAGCAGGCAAAGCTTCATTCCAGTCTATTATGTTGTGTTATACTGCGTCGTGTTGTGCTGCGCTGTGCTGTGTTGTGTTGTGTCTTGTAGTGCTGTGTTGCACTGCATTAAGTTGTATTGTCAACAGATTTCTTCATGTGGAATCTGGGCTGCTCTCCACAGGTGGAGAGCATGTGGAAATAGTGCAGTGCCACCTGTGTTTTCTTTCTTTCTTCCTTTCTGTATGCAAGTGTATTTATTTTACTACTGTTCCAAAGAATTTTGCTAGGGACAACCCTTTCGTTGCTGTGGGTTCTTTTATTTCCGCTAAGTGTGTGGTTCGTCCGTTGGGATCGATGAGGACCATCTAGTCATCCTGGGGGTGGGTGGGTTGGGTTCTGTGAGTGCGCAGATGACTGGTCAGGCCAATTCGCGCCCGGAAGGTTCTGACGCAGTGTGGACAGGGGATGGTGGCGGCTGTCGGGGACTTGCTGGCCCTGCTTTTCATGGACTGTCTGCATTGCTCTGCTGCAGTGATTCTGTTGGCTACATGCTGCAATTGAGGCCTCAGTTGTCCAAGCTGAACGATGTGCACCCAGACCACCACTCAAGGTCCAGCAGATGCTGTAGAGGGTTGGGGGTTAAAATCCCAATCCACATATGGGGCTCAAACCTGGGGACACATGTTTCCCAGTCGGGCACATTACCACTTGGCCACAGTTCCAAGATAAGGGCTGCAAACATCCAAACAATTTTTTTTTTCACAAACAACTGCAAACAAATAGTAAAGAGTGGTAACTCTGCATTCACAAGGTACAAAACTACAACACGGGTGTTCAGTGCTGGCACTTTAGTTGGCCCTGCGAAAGTTCGTGAACCCAGGAAGTAGGGCATGGATATAAATAAACGCGGCTGACAAACAGGCCGCGCCAGCGGCACTCGCTGTACGCTTGTTCGGCGGTAAATCTGCTTTGTTTCTTTCGCGCATCATCTCCTCGGATGGATCGGAAATAACGACTAAAGAAGTGGTTTTCTAAAAAGAACACAAAATAAGCTTTCCATTGACTCCAAACACAATATGTTTTCTTACATAGCGGTTGTTGCGGCAACGGCTGAAACATAAATGAAGAAAGAGAAGAGAAGGATAAGCAGAAACATGATCGCAAAAATCGTTAAGTTTAAATCCCTCTCTAAGAAAACAGGCGTTTAGCACAATAACATCGTAAATACACACAGAACATATAGCATGCCTGCATGCAGATTAGCTTACCTTTTGAGTTGTGCGATTTTTCTTGGCAGCACAACAAACGTTTAAATGAACACACTGTAGCATGGTGAGAGTGAGCAGCAGGGGGATGGAGAGCGGGGTGAGTGTCTGTCGGCTTATGGCACTGCCGTGCCCTTCATTCCACGAGAAAGACGAAGAATTTTAAGGTAAAAAAAAAAATGAAACGATGATGTTGATAAAATAATGAAATTGTGTAAATCTAATCAAACTGCACTCCAATAATACAACCAGCAATAGCAATAATTCAACTTTCTGTAATCGCTGCAGGAAATGTGTGGATGCTGTGAAAAGGTGGGAAAAGTGGGGCGGGGGCCGCGGGGCCGAGTGAAACAAAGAAGGCAGTGTCCCAGTTTGGCGCGCGGGGCCAGAAATACCGCGGCGAATGTGCCGGTCAGTGCAGAGTGCGGTGGGAAAGTCTGGCATTAAAAAATTTTTGACCTAAGACGCTAGACGCTGCTCGGCCAACTAAAGAGCCGGATTTTGTGCTCGGCTGAGCAGCCGTGACAAGTCAATGCTGCTGATGCCACTAATTCAGCTAGCACACATGTAAATAAAGGGTACATAGGAACAAAACCAGACACTTCCTGAAAAAAAAAAACCGGAAGCACCCGGCTTGTCCTTATACCCATCATTTGACAAGTGCACACTGCAGCAACGACAGAAGAAATCTGCGAACACAAATTAGCTTTTCATTCAACACTGGCATAACCTTTTAATCCTGATACAAGAATGTACAGACAATACAGAAACGGTTGCATCAATGGATCTTTTTATACCTGAAACGGATAAACAATGAGGCCAGGAGAAAAAATGATTAACAAATAGTAAAGAGTGGTGTCTCTCTCCATTCACAAGGAACACAACTGCAAACAGACAATGCATCACACACACACACACACAAAAAAGTTGTGCTCACATTGTCTTCAGTGATTGGCCTGGTGTGCACCGGGATGGGTTGCCACAGCAGCTTTTCATTCCATCGCTGAGAGTCCACTGGAGGGTACAGGCCAGCCAGGTTGCAGTAAGAAGACATCAGGCATCGGTTCTTGTCGGATGACTCCACCACGATCTGCCCACACAGTCCTGTTCTATCATTTTATGTGTGTGACATGTTTACTCTAGACACCCTGTCTTTGAGTTTGCCACACTTGAGTGGTGGTCTGGGTGCAGGTCATTCAGATTGGACACCTGAGGCCCCAAGTGCAGCATGTACTTAGCGACAATCGACAGACCTGGATGGGTATCTGGTGAATAGTTTGAACTCATGTGCGGCACCCCAATGACCCTTCACAGAGTTGAGGGAGAAAATAAGAAGAAGAAGCTGTTTACCCTCCTTTATTTATTTATTTGATTTTTTTTAGTTTGATGTTTTTATTCATTATTATTATCATCTCTATTTTTCATCTTTAATTTGGAATGCATACAATCTATACCACCAAGCATCAACTGCATTACATGAGCTTATAGTGTTAGGCACACAGCTATAATAAATCAGTGTTCTTACTGAAATGTGAGAAAATGATCAAAGTTTCTAATGGTCACGTTCATGCTGTTTTATATGTTGACTTTTCATCAGCACTCAAGTCAACAAAGTTCTCTTTTAGAGATAAAGAAGCATTCCTGTATCTTGTATCTTGCAGTGTGCACGATTTTGTCACAGTATCACTTCAAACAACAAGAAAAGAACAGAAAAAAAACAAAAAAACATGACCAAACCCACAAACCTATTTGCATGTAACTGCCGCACAAAAACTGTAGTGCTCCATTTTACAGTAAGTTCACAACCCAGAGATCAATTAAAACTTTGATATCATGGAGGGGATGCTCACTCAGTCTGACTCTTAAACTAAGTGATTATTGTTGTCAATAGGGGGCTTAGCAGTGGAGTCCAAAGTATGTCAAATCTCAACAAGTAGTACTGAACACCACCAAAGTTATTCAGCAGCAATGCAGGGTCTCCTCCGCTGTGTGGCCTATTGGTAACCTAACACTGATTGTTGCCTGTGGAATCATTTCTGGTGTTTGTGGGTATGCAACTCCATTTTCTTTTTCTTTTTTTTCTTTTTTAAAGGGCTTTCAGATGCATGACCATTTTTTTAATCCCCACCATGTTTGCAGCCATACTGCATTTTCAGGGGTGGGCATGCTGGGTGTTTGTGTTTCTTCAACCCAGCAAACGGGGTTCATGCACTAGCAGGTCTGCACATATGTCAGATCTGGGAGACTAGAAAAATTCCCACCATCAATCCAACAGATGCAGATACCAGGATCAATCTCGGGACCCTCAAGTTTGAAGTCCAACGCTCTGAACTCTTGGCTATAGAGCCTATCTTCATCAGATGTACAAAACATTCAACCTAGAGATGCGTATGGCCCTGACTGAGGAGTAGGAACGACTGTGGAGAGTTCAGAGGAAAGGGAGCCGCCTACAAGAAGGTAATGTTGGTGTGTGGCATCAGCGTGGCTGAGTGGAGTTTGCCAATGTCATCGCACTCGGACAAATAAAACACACACAGATGTCAGTTGAGTTGCTCTTTATATTCCTTTCTCTTTCAATGTCCTGGCTTGACTGCCTCCTCTCTCAGTCTCGCTCTCTTCGCTCTCTTTCACATTCTCACAGTCTCGCTCTCTCTCACATTCTCACACATGTGCATTGTGCTCATTTGTATCTGAACACTTTGTTCACTCTCTCACAAGAAACCAACACAACATTTCTGGAGATCTTTTTTTGTTGGTGTTATCTTAAATGCAGTTTGTTTTGTTTTTTCTATTTGTGATGCTTTACAAAAAACAATGTTATACAATAATAGAACTTGTATGATTTTGCTTTTTATAAACCTTGGACAGCTGGAGAAAGAAAAAAAAAGTATCTAAAAAAAAAAAAAAAACCACCATAAGCAGGATTTGTGGATCTGGTTTCATTGATAAGACTGTGATTAGCTTTTGTTGTTTGTTAGTTTTTATCAAAATGTACAGATTTGTTGTTCATACCCATGCTGAATTCCATATCATTCTGAATAACTCCCGCCCTTTCCATCAACTTAAATGATAAACACTTGGTAGAGTATGCACATGCGCTGGGATCCTCCAGTCAAAATTATTTCCAATCACCCTTACCTCTGTGTTTTTATAAGTGGAGTTGAGGAAGTCGCCATATTCCGACCTCAAGAACTGCCCCAGGGCATACTGCTGCCGCATGCCAACCTGCAGAAGAGGAGTTTTAGTTTCAGTTTTTCAAGGAGGCAACACTGCGTTTGGACAAATCCATATATGATTAACCACATATGCTGGGCTGATGCCTGACCAGCAGCATAACCCAACGCACTTAGACCTTAACCCTTTGAGCCCTGAGTTCCTGAGCAATTTTAACCCTTCTGCCTCAGCTCCTGAGCCAAAATTTGCAAATAATTGGTATTAAACCCTTTGAACCCTGACCACCGCTTTACCGGTGGCAGAGAAAAATGACCTAATGCCCAGCCACCGGTTGAGCGGTGCATAAACACTTGAAGCGTGCAGAGTCTCAACCTGGCCCGTCAGGGCAGAAATCAGGGACAAAACGTGCGAGAAAACAACTGTACACAACGCAGCAAGTAACTGATATGCTTGATGATTTATCGGAAGTAGAGTATGACAATGATTACTCTGATAGTGAGGTGGAATTCGAATCAGATGATTTTGCTACAGATAGTAATGCTAAAAATGAATCTGAGCATACAGAATCAGTTGATCAAAGGAGGCGTGTCAGGTTGAGACTCTGCATGCTTCATGGTAGAAATCAATCTTTTTTATCCAAAGCACATGCACAAAACACAGTGAAAAGGCGCGGCAATGTTGGTACTACGTTCGCTGACATCAGAATATTATGGTTTTTCTGATTGGCTCTTCAATATAAGTCAAACAATAGCAAAACACGACAAGTGTTTACACACCGCTCAACCAGTGGCCAGGTATTATGCCACCCCTCCCCACCACCGGTAAAGCGGTGGTCAGGGCTCAAAGGGTTAAGAGCATGCAAGTATATTTGTGTACCTCTCAGAGTGGACCAGGATTTCTTCTATAAAATTTTGCCAGAGGACAACACTTATATTGCCCTGGGTTCTTTTTCAGTGCGCCAAGTGCTAGCTGCATGTGGGACCTCCGTTTATTGTCTCATAACATTGACTAGACGCTCAATTTGATTCATGAGTCAAGCTTGGGAGAAAGGGTGAGAGCAGGATTTGAACCCACACCTTCATGGGCACTGTACTGGCAGATCGGTAATCATCTTATCCATTCTACCACCTTCCTCCTTGATAAGCAAGGATAAGAAAAGTTGAGAGCAACCACAGAGATAATGTGCGAAACTTTTAAAACTATCACTGATAATAACACAGGAGATGATAATGCATGTATATTTTAAAATCATCACTGAATATGACAAAGGAGATGGTAATGTGTGTGTATTCAAAACTTTCTTTGAACATAACACAGGAGATGATAATGCCTGTATCCTTTATAACTATCATTGTACATAACACAGGAGATGATAATGCCTGTATCCTTTATAACTATCATTGTACATAACACAGGAGATGATAATGCATGTATCCTTTATAACTATCATTGTACATAACACAGGCGATGATAATGCATGTATCCTTTATAACTATCATTGTACATAACACAGGCGATGATAATGCATGTATCCTTTATAACTATTATTGTACATAACACAGGAGATGATAATGCTAGTATCTAACTATCATTGAACATAACACAGTGAACATAACAGCATTGATAATGCTAGAATCTTTTAAAACTATCATTGAACATAACACAGGAGATGATAATGCAACATGTATCATTTAAATCTATCATTGAGCATAACACAGGAGACGAAAATGCACGTGTCCTTTAAAACTATCGTCAAACACAGGAGATCTGTAGATCAGTCAAGTTAGTTAGCTGGTGTGCGGTTAAACAAAAATGATGACTGATCAACGCTCATAATCTCCAGGATGGCGCTCTTTTTGTTGTTTTATTCTTATATAGTACAATAATTCAGTTGAGCATGTGTGTGCGTGTGTGTGTGTGCGTGTGCGCGCGCGTCTGTGCCTGTGCGTGCGCGCGCGCATGTGTGTGTGTGTGTGTGTGTGTGTGTGTGTGTGTCTGTGCATGTGTACATGAATGTGTGTGTATGTGTAACCAATCTAAATTGTGCTCACAGTGATGTGAAATAGATGACAAAAATGTAAATGAGATTCATAGATGCAACACCTCCCATTTTATAATGACCAATAGAGAAATTCTGTTAAAAAAAAACAAATCCAAATAACCCCCAAAAACTGTGGATTGTGAAATGAGACTTCCTGTGACAATGAGTACAGGTAATCACACATATTTGCACAAATGAATATATGCATGTATGTGTAAATGTGTGTGTGTGTGTGTGTGTGTAAAGCACACACTCTCTGCATTCACATACCTCTGTCAGCCATCCTAGGCCCTGCGGCCAGATCTTCTCGCCATATGGGTCCTTGGGGTAAACATTCACAGGACTGCGATCTCCATGGCGATACAGCTGGACAAAGACAACACAACAGACACATTGTATTGTATTGTATTGTATTGTATTGTATTGTATTGTATTGTATTGTATTGTATGGTATGGTATGGTATGGTATGGTATGGTATTAAGCCTCAACGCTTGGCTTATATCATACATAAATATTGACATCCGCTTACAGCTTGACCAACAACAAACTGACAGCTGTATGAACAATTGTTTCTCCACCGCAATGGGAATTCATCTCCAGTTTAGTCTTTTGTGAAGGACTAAGACTCTCAAACCAGGAAGCAAGATTGCACGGGCTCTTAGTACTGCAGCCTTGGGGGCTAGTTGGCCTTTGGGAACCATCCAAACGCTCACTATCCAGTGTCCTAAAGCCCTCTTGGCTGAGAGAGTGGGGATGTAATTTAGGCAAGACACTCTCCACTATAAACAAATTCTAGCTCAGATTGTCTGGACAACAGTTGCTTCTTTTGCTGTTCTGATTGTCAAAGTCAGACACAACAGTCATACATGTATTGTATTGTATTTGTATTGTACTGTATTGTATTAGTAATAATAATATATTGTACTTATGTGGTGCAAACTATGCATAGATGGACTCTAAGCACCTCACATGAAACAGTACATAATATATAACATTTGATTATTTGGATGAGATGATAAAATCGAGGCCCTGTGTGCAGCAAGCACTTTGTGCACATAACAGAAAAGAGCCCATGGCAACAAAAGGGTTGTCCCTAGCAAAATTCTGATTAAAAAAATTCAACTGTAAATCTGATAGTAAAAGCACTAAAGCTTACATACGAGAAATAGAAAAAAAATATATATATAGGTGATACTGAACTGTGGTGAGTCATGCTCTCTCTGGGGACAGAAGCCCAAATTGTACAAAAGAATAATCTGTTGTGACAAAAAGTAATACAAATCACAATACAATGCGATCTCATATTTCATTTGCAAATGCAAAACCTGAGGACAAATTTTAACCACTTCACTGTTTTAATCAAACCCAAAGATAAGTTTCAAAATTCATCATGCCATCATGACCTGATTACAGACGATACAAGCGTAGTTATCATTTCAATACCTGAAATTTGAAATGGTAGTAATAAATAAATAAACCAACATAGTGTGGGGGAGAAACTGCAAAAAACAACAAAAAACAACAAAAAACAATGACAACACAGTTTGTTTGAGGGATGTGGTGGCGGTCTCCACTCTAGGAGAGACGCTCACTCAGTCTGGCTCCGCGACTAAGCCATTATTGTCGTTAGTAGGGGGCTTAGTAGGTGGTGTTCTAAGTACGTTAAAACAGAACAGGCACCACTGAACACCACCGAAGTGACTCAGCAGCAGTGCAGGGTCTCCTCTGGTGTGTGGCCTCCTGGCGACCTAACATCGATGGTTCCCTGTGGACTGCCGACGCTGGAACTGCGACGGACGAACCCGGGTGTGGCCGTGTATGGGGGAATCTAAATGAGCGGCGTGGGAGTAATGCCACTGAAACGGCGCAGATGTTGGGGCAGCAAAAAAAAACAATGACAACACAGTAACAGATACATATACACAAAGACACAGATCCCAACAAAAAAACAAAAAAACAAAGAGAGACAAGAGACTAAAACAGACATAGCCCAATACCAAGAGAACCAAAGACTATCAAATGATTTTTTTTTTTTTCAATGACAATAAAAAAAATAATTAATAAATGATTTTTTTTTTTAATTTTAAAAAGCAAGAAGAAAAATAAGGAAGCTGAGATCTGATATCATCCACTAAAATTATAAAGTCTCTGGAAGAACTAGGAAGAGTATTTCATTTCAGCAGTGTGCACACTACTACTTCATTTTCAACAGCAGCTGTCATCTACAAAATCATCAGCATGGACAGATCTATCCATTCTTAAGTCGGACAATGCATAAAGCCAGTAAACACAAGGTCATGTGCGAAGCATGTGACTGAGCATAGGTCTATTGCTTCTACAGTTCTGTCAGTGTCATTAGTCACCACAGGATGTCACACCCACACACTTACACTGTCACTCACAGACACAGACATACCCCCCCCCCCACCCCCACACACACACACACACACACAGATAGACAGATGGGTTATTTAAAATCAATCAAGATTGCTTACAATAGCCTAGTAAACTGCAAAGGGCCATTTTGGTGCTGATCAGATAGACTGGTAGACATATAATACAGGTAAGTAGACAGACAGATGGAAAGACTGATACTGTGATAGAGATGTACACACACACACACACACACACACACACACACACACACACACACATATATATATATATATATATATATATATATATATATATATATATATATATACGCATATGTATGTATACATGTGTGTATGCATATGTGTATATATATACACATGATAAGTATATACATACATGATACATATACATACTATATATATGTACCTACACACACACACACACACACACACATGTATGTTCATAGATACATACAATGACACATATATGTATATATACATACCTACATGTATATATATACATTCCAACATACTACATTATACATCCATACATCTATCTATTCATCCATCCATCCATATATATATATACAGAGAGTTGTTTAGCTGTAACCTGCCCTTGATTTCCTCAGCAACCACATTGTTAATAGATCTATATTAAACTGGTCAGTCAGTGGTGGACAGCATCTCTTCCAAGATCCAATAAATGTTACACTATACTAGTCTTACCCTGTGTCAGTGGTCATTGCGACACAGCTGAACTGACCCCACTCAAGCTATACACACACTGGTGACCTCCTTTGCATTCTCTTTGGATCAAAGGTGCAAAGTTAATCATTTACGAGGCATTCCAGTAGTTACTGTTATATTTTCTTTCTTTACAATATTAACTGGTATATTTCATCCTATTGGGGTTTTTCCTATTCTTTTTTCATCTTTCAAGTGCAGCTTTGGAAGGTCAGTGACTTGTGAATGCTCTCTTGTGTGACTGAGAGCACCCTTAAAAAGTTAAATTGTAATTGGTGTCTCTGGATCACTTGTAGTGAGGGAACAGTATCAGTATCAGTATCAGTATCCTTATCAGTAGCTCAATGAGGCATCACTGCGTTCGGTCAAATCCATATACACTACACCACATCTGCCAAGCAGATGCCTGACCAGCAGCGTAACATAACCCAATGCACTTAGTCAGGCCTTGAGAAAAAAAAAGGGGGGAACAGTTCATCATTATTGCTAACAGTAACAGAAAAGTATCTCTTTAAAACACAAGCAACAAACCTTCAGTTCATCAGATATGTAACTAGGCAAAAATTCAAATGACACCAGTTACTGCCTCTGAAAGGTTTACTTTTTTTTTTTTTAAATAGCATCTGCAGTGTAGTATAGATCAGTCCCTATACTTTGAGTGTTTTTTGCCCTCCATGATTGTGAAACTATTATCCTCCAACTTCCTGACAAACCTCTTCCCTATAACTTTGTTTTGTGACTGCATTTATTTCCTGAGGATGAATCGGTTGTTTGTGTCCACTTTCTTTCCACTATTGTGTTATAACTTATATATATTGCAGTTTTGTACTGTTTTTATTTTCAAAAATAATAAAAGCCTCAATTACTCTTACAAATATGATTATGAATGGGATATAACATCTTTATTAAATGCATGCATTTTCACTTGGTCTGCTATTGTTCAAGCCACTTAATCTATTGAAAGAAATGTAATGCTTTTGCCTTTTTTGGTGTGTGAAAGATAAGATACATACACATTAAATCACATCAGTCCAACAATGTCAAACAAGACACACAGAATACTGTTTAACTTCAATTTCCTCAAACTTTCTAGTTTCTTCACTATTTATTAGCAGTGCTAAAGTACTTTTATGTTCCATACATTTATAAAATAAAACAGCAGTGTGACAATGATCTAGATTTTTTTCATACAGCTATTGAACTAGCCAGCATGGAGGGTTGAGATAACTCAGAGCCAAGTTTGAATTACAGCCTGTCAATAATCATTTCCTGTATTTAGTGTAAACCAGCTTCTGTGTTTTGATGCAAGAATCCAATGCAGCTTATGCCTAACAATGAATGAGATCATGAAAAAATAACCACTTGGCTTTGTTGTAAATTCTATTTCACACTCTCAATGTCAGAACCATCAAGATCAAGTCATGAGGGTTGAAAAAAAGATAACTCAAGAACTGAAGAAGTGACAGAAGAAGTGACAGAAAAGAAGAGAAAGAACAATCAACAGAAGAAGGAGAGTACTATCCCTTGTTTACAAGGTTCTACAGAAAGGATCACCTTTAGTTTAGATGTTGTGAACACTGTTAATGAGTGTAAATTAAAAAAACACACTTCCTACACACACACATACACACACACAATCAAGTCTAAACTAAAGATAGCCACAATCAAAAGACATTTTAATTTCCACAAAGCTAAGCACCAGCAATCTTGTGAAAACAACCCAGCAGCTTCACCTCGAGAGCACTAGCAAGAGCCAGTGGTTAAACCCCAGTCTAGATTTGTTATGAATAACACAATGGCCAGATAATTGCTACATGGGAACTGGTAGCCTTTGACCAGCGACTGCTGTCCCCTTCAACTCACCTCTTCAAACTTGTACAGTCTATCTGTGTAGGATGATTACATGATCGTGATAGTACATGTATCCACAGCTGGTGTGTAAGTGGAGTCCAGTTTGTGTTTCTCAAGGAGGCGTCACTGCGTTTGAACAAATCCATATTCACTACACCTCATCTGCTAGGCATTTTTTCAGCAGCATAACCCAACACGGGTAATTGTCTCAATCAAATGACGGTAAAGCCCTATGTTAGCGTCCTAAATTCACAGCACTTGTATATATACTGCAAAGCTGGCATGAAATATATAACATATAACATTCGTTTGAATCTTTACATCCACTCTAGAGTGACTAGACAATCAGATTTGCCCAGTGAAACTCGGGAGAGAGGGTGAGAGTGGGAATTGAACCCAGACCCTCACAGAGAGATCCTGAGTAAATACTGTGCACTGTGGGTCGTCAAGACAAGGGTTCCCCAAGAAAACTGAAAACCGCAAAAGAAGTAGTTAGATTGAGTACGTAGGATTTGGCATCCCCCTCCCAAATATCCCCACTCTTTATAACATTTTGATTTTTTAATTTATTTTTGGGCCCAGCCCTCCCTTGTGGGGGACTGGGATCAGCTGGCCCCTGAGTGGGAGAAGAGCGAAAAGTAGTAGTCTGCTGATAAAACCCACACAGAGTATGTGTAGTGTTAACTTTACCCCTCATCTGTCTAGTTCTTTATCTTTCCTATACGACAGCACCTCTTATTCTCTATCTCCACGCAACCCTCTAGTCTGGCAGAGTAATTGACATGGCGATTGTGGCCGTCAACTGGATGATGATGATGATGATGAAGACTTGTTTTGGCCATAGACACTAAAATTCGAGAAATTAGTATGTTTCGGCATTATTTCGAACGTCTTTAACAATTAAAAATTGCTTCTTCCTCCGGTGGAGTTTGTGGACAACCAGATCAACTTAGTGGAGTTCGTGGACAACCAGATCAACTTAGTGGAGTTTGTGGACAAACAGATCAACTTACCACATTGACAAGACGCAAAGTGTCTGGAGCACTCGAAGCAACAGAATAAATGAAAACCAAAAGAAACTGACTGATTATGACAATCATTTTTTTTTTAATTTCCTTAAGCTTATCCGTGCAAAGCCAGATGCAAAGCCTGTGCCGTCACCAGTGTTTTTCTTGTTCTCCAACTCTGCAACGGGAGTTGTCGTCCCTGTCGCATCGAGCCGCGCGTGCCATGTACTGAACAATGGCAAGACCGCTGGGGATATCCATGCTATTAAATTGGGCGCTATCACAAACACGATGAGACCATGAGATATTAGTGTCTATGGGCGCGACACATTATCTGTGCTCTCAACGTTGATTGGCTCTCCGAAAGTGCGAGCAACAAAGGCTCAGTGGCGATCGAGAGAGACAGTGCATGGAGGAAGGTGGCAAGAAGTGGCCAATATATGAGTCAGTGAGAGTGCGGGTTCGAATCCCGCTCTCGCCCTTTCTCCCAAGCTTGAATGGAAAATCAAACTAAACGTCTAGTCATTTGGATTTGACGATAAACCGACGGATGTCCCGTGTGCAGCACTGAAAAAGAACCCATGGCAACGGAGTATTGTCCTCTGGCAAGATCTGGAGTAAATCCACATTGTTAGTACACAATTTAATATTTAAACACTTGAACTCAAGGCCTGACTGAGCGCGTTGGGTTTTGCTGCTGCGGGTCAGGCATCTGCCTAGCACTGAGAAATGCTGTCGTTGGGAATATGGATTTGTCCGAACGCAGTGACGCCTACTAGAAACTGAAACTGATCGCCCCGGGGACTGAGGCATCCGGAACCACGAACTTATAAATAGAAGTTATAAGTTATCGTCGTAAGTTCGTTAGAAAGAACGTGCGAAACAGCAGGCTTCAAGTTTTTTTCCAGTTCATTGTTGTTTTTTGTTTTGTTTTTGTGCATAAGATGATACTTCATCGTACAGAGTTTTACTGGCCGGCTGATCAGTTGTAGCCGCAATGGAAGCTATCAAATGAAGAAATGGAGGACAGCACATGTTTGCTGCTTTTGCCCATGTCTTTGCATCGCTCGCGATTTCGAGTAAAAGTTAAATGCTCATGCGCAAGTCTCTGTCTCTGTCTCTCATTGAGACGTACACCATTGTACACTGAGAAATTCCACGGTCCAACTTGAACACTGAGCATTATTGAATTCGTTTCTCACACACACGCACGCACACACACACACACACACACACACACACATCATGTAGTGCCTCAGTGGGTGCCGGCGCTAACTTAGAGGGATCATAAAGAGAGACGTCAGACAGAAGGAGGCAGACAGAACATCGCGCACATTCAGTCAAACCGATTTCAGATACTAAGGGTGATAACCAACAGTCTGTTTTTATTTCAACCATCCATGATTCCGCGGTTTCTGTGTACCTTTCATTTGATTATATTTTAATATGTAATATACTTATTTGTTTATTTTGTTAAATCATTTCATTCCTTTAAAGAATGGTTTTAAATGTTTTATACAGACTTGAACCGACGGTATGCTGTCAAAGCGTGACTAGTTGCATTTGGTCAGTTTAAGCGAATGTCAGACAGTGTGTGCTTAATTCTTTTTTTCTTTTTTTTTCCTTTTTTAATTTTATTTATTTATTTTAAGAGAGGGAGAGAGAGTGATAGCGTACTGTTTTAAAGCAGATGTGGTGACGGTAGTGCATGTGGATCAGTCCGCACTGACACTGACACCTGCTTGAAACTCATGACACCAACAGTCTGTTGACCTACCCAGCC